>NW_027507787.1:121589778-121779778 GCF_037356315.1 Lithobates pipiens
TCACAGCCAAGTGCTTCCAGGAACTCTGCTAGCGGTACACCCACGTCCGATTATAGCAGGCAAATGTCCCTGCCCCAGCTGCTGGACCGGCGAAAGAAGTTCACTCCCAGCCATCCACATGCCCAGCGGTTGAATGCTAGCTTGGCTAACTTGCTAGCACTTCAACTGCTGCCTTTTCAGTTGGTAGACTCGGCCCCCTTCCATGAGTTTGTACAATGTGCGGTTCTTCAGTGGCAGGTCCCCAAACGCCACTTTTTCTCACGGAAGGCGATTCCGGCTCTCTACCGGCATGTGGAAGGCAATGTCCTTGCCTCGCTGGACAGGGCGGTCAGCGGTAAGGTGCATATTACCGCTGACTCATGGTCCAGCAGGCATGGACAGGGATGTTACCTGTCTTTCACGGCCCATTGGGTGACTCTTCTGGCAGCTGGGAAGGATGCAGGACAAGGTGCAGTAGAGTTGGAGGTTGTTCCGCCACCACGCCTCCAAAATGCTACTATTGGTTGTGACACACCTCTCTCCTCCACCCCCTCCTCTTCTTCTTCCTCCATGGCCTCTTCCAGTGCTCTGTCCTCAGAACCAGCGGTGCTCCATAGGCGTTCCAGGGGCTACGCAAGTACGCAGGCAAAACGATGCCATGCCGTGCTTGCGCTGGTTTGTTTGGGGGACAGGAGCCACACTGGGGCGGATGTTTTGTCAGCTCTGCAGGGGCAGGCCGAGAGGTGGTTGACGCCACGCCAGCTTAAGCCAGGAATGGTGGTTTGCGACAATGGCAACAACCTCCTCTCCGCCCTCCGACAGGGACAACTGACCCATGTGCCCTGTGTAGCTCACGTCCTTAACCTGGTGGTGCAGCGGTTCTTGGGCAGGTACCCCGGCTTACAGGATGTACTGAAGCAGGCCAGGAAAGTCTGTGTGCATTTCCGCCGATCATTTAATGCCTGTGCTCGGCTGGCTGAGCTCCAAAAGGAGTTGAACCTGCCCAAGAACCGCCTTATATGTGACATGCCCACCAGATGGAACTCAATGTTGGCCATGCTGCAGTGGCTGCACACGCAGCAGAGGGCCATCAATGAGTACCTGTGCAACTACGGCACCAGGACAGGGTCAGGGGAGCTCGGTTTTTTCTCACCACGCCAGTGGGGCATGATCAGGGATGCATGCACTGTCCTGTCACCGTTTGAGGAGGCCACAAGGATGGTGAGCAGTGACAGTGCATGCATCAGTGACACTGTACCTCTTGTCCACCTCTTGGAGCATACGCTGCATGGAATAATGGACAGGGCACTTGAGGCAGAACAGAGGCAGGAAGAGGAGGACTTCCTTGCCTCTCAAGGCCCCCTTTATCCAGACAGTGTTCCTGCTGTGCCACCCATTACACAGGAAGAGGATGAGGAGGAGGAAGAGGAGAAGGAGGATGATTGTGTCAGCATGGAGGTGGAGGCTGGCACTCAGCATCAGCAGCAGCAGCAGCAGTCTTGTAGGGATGATTTACAGTCCCAAGAAACACGTGGACTTGTACGTGGCTGGGAGGAGGTAGCTGCGGATCATGTTGCCCTTAGTGACCCAGAGGACTCCGGACCGAATGCCTCAGCTAACCTACGCTGCATGGCATCCCTGATCCTGCAAAGCCTGCGGAAGGATCCTCGTATTCTTCGGATCAAGGAGAGGGACCATTACTGGCTGGCCACTCTCCTTGATCCACGGTACAAGGGTAAGGTTGCCGACCTTATTTTGCCATCACAGAGGGAGCAGAGGATGAGACATCTCCAGGGGGCCTTGCAGAAAGGTCTGTGCAACGCGTTCCCAGAGACTGGGAGGTTACAAACTCCTGGTCCTGGACAACGTGTTGCTGAGGCATCGTCAGAAGGAGCGGTGGAGAAGGTGGCCGTCTGACTGATGCTTTCAGACAATTTTTTAGTCCGCAGCCCCAAGGTATGATCGGTTCCAGCAACCATCGCCAGCGTCTGATTTACATGGTGCAAAAATACCTAGGGGCAAGGTCAGACTTGGACACCTTTCCCACCGAAAATCCTCTGGTTTACTGGGTCTTGAGGATGGATCACTGGCCAGAGCTTGCACAGTATGCAATTGAGCTACTGGCCTGTCCTGCATCCAGCGTTCTTTCGGAACGCACCTTCAGTGCTGCTGGTGGCTTTGTTACCGATCACAGGGTGCGCCTGTCCACCGAATCAGTTGATCGACTGACCTTCATCAAGATGAATCAGTCTTGGATCACCCACAGCTACCAAGCACCTGAAGCTGATGTAACCGAATAATTTTTTTTTAAATATCACATCCCTTCAAGACTGCCTATGCTGATGCTGAGTGACTGTCCTGTTATGTTGATTGTCTATCCTCTTCCTCCTCCGCTGATATGTTGGAAGAACATTTCTGGTTCTGGGTGATGCCATCAGCCCAATTTTTCTGCCCCTGTTTAACAGGGGCGTTTAAGTACAATTTTTGATGCAATGCTTTGCAGCAGGGCTAATTCCTGCAATAAAACTAGAGTATATGGGAGAGGTTGCAGTGTCGTGGCACCAGCACCAGTGCCTAAGGCCCAATTTTTCTGCCCCTGTTTAACAGGGGCATTTAAGTACAATTTTTGATGCAATGCTTTGCAGCAGGGCTAATTCCTGCAATAAAACTAGAGTATATGGGAGAGGTTGCAGTGTCGTGGCACCAGCACCAGTGCCTAAGGCCCAATTTTTCTGCCCCTGTTTAACAGGGGCGTTTAAGTACAATTTTTGATGCAATGCTTTGCAGCAGGGCTAATTCCTGCAATAAAACTAGAGTATATGGGAGAGGTTGCAGTGTCGTGGCACCAGCACCAGTGCCTAAGGCCCAATTTTTCTGCCCCTGTTTAACAGGGGTGTTTAAGTACAATTTTTGATGCAATGCTTTGCAGCAGGGCTAATTCCTGCAATAAAACTAGAGTATATGGGAGAGGTTGCAGTGTCGTGGCACCAGCACCAGTGCCTAAGGCCCAATTTTTCTGCCCCTGTTTAACAGGGGCGTTTAAGTACAATTTTTGATGCAATGCTTTGCAGCAGGGCTAATTCCTGCAATAAAACTAGAGTATATGGGAGAGGTTGCAGTGTCGTGGCACCAGCACCAGTGCCTAAGGCCCAATTTTTCTGCCCCTGTTTAACAGGGGTGTTTAAGTACAATTTTTGATGCAATGCTTTGCAGCAGGGCTAATTCCTGCAATAAAACTAGAGTATATGGGAGAGGTTGCAGTGTCGTGGTACCAGCACCAGTGCCTAAGGCCCAATTTTTCTGCCCCTGTTTAACAGGGACATGTAATAACAAATCATGATATAATATTTCACAGGAGGGCCCATTCCTGTGCCCACCCAGAGTAACTGTGAGGACTTATAGTGTTGTGGCACCAGCACCACAACCACCAAAGGTCAATTTTTCTACCACTGTTCAACAATGGCATGTAATTACAATTCTTGATATAATCGTTCACAGCAGGACGCTCCAGCGCCCAGCAAGAGTCACTTTGAGGGCTTACAATGTTGTGGCAAAACCAACACCTTGTTCCGCCATTTCTGCAGAGCATATAGGGCAGGCCCCTACTTTCAAACATCCAACTTACAAATATCTCCTACTTGCAAACGGAAGGAGACAACAGCAAGTGAGATGAAAAAAGATGGACGACAAAACAAATTATACAGGGGCGATAACCCTTCCCTATGTTTTCGAAAAAGCTTAAAAATTGTTTTTTGACTGGAGCTACACTAAAGAAATTTACCAGTTGAAAATTACAAACAGATTCAACTTAACACAACAAACCTACACAGTCCCTGTCTTGTTTGCACCGCCTGTATACTGCTGTTCTGAGTATATAAGGCCTGGGGGCCACACGCATTTCCTTTTTTTAATATGGGTACAGGGTTCCCCTTGATATGCGTACCCAAAGGGGCTGGTAATGGGCAGGGAGGGCTACCCATGCCATTTTTCTCAATGGTTTTCAACCATATTGCAGGAACCAGATATAACATTAAAACCGCAAGCAGTTTTCAATGATGTTATTTCTGTTTAATGTCATTTTGTGCACTGACTGTTCTAAACACGGGAAACACGTGGCACTTCACAGGCATACTACAGACACCCCCTAGGCACCATATTTAAAGGAATATTTTACTTTTTTTTTCACTTTAATCATCATTAAAATCAGTGCTCCCGCCAAAACGGCCATTTTTAAAAACATTTTAGGCATTGACCCATGTCCCCTGGGGCAGGATCCAGGTCCCCAAACCCTTTTTAGGACAGTATCTTGCATATTAGCCGTTAAAATTAGCACTTTTAATTTCGAACGTTCGAGTCCCATAGACGTCAATGGGGTTCTAAAGTTCGTTCGAATTTGGGGTCCGTTCGAAAGTTCTGGTGCGAACCGAACCGGGGGGTGTTCGGCTCATCCCTAATCAACAATTGTAATTACACTCCCCTGTTAATCACTTCAATACAGGGCATTTATACAGCTTCCTTACCAGACCAATTTATAGCTTTCAGGGCTCTCACACTTTGAATGCCAGTTACTCAGACATGCAACACTGTACCCAAACAAAATTTGTATCATTTTTTTCATACAAATAGAGCTTTCTTTTGGTGGTAATCGCCACTGGGTTTTTTATTTTTTGTGACATAAGAGAAAAAAATAGCAAAAATTTTGAAAAAAAACCCCACTTTTTTTTAGTTTCTATGATAAAATTTTGCAAATAAGTCCTTTTTGTTCATAAATTTGGCCCAAAATGTATACGGCTACATCTCTTTGGTAAAAATAAACCAAATTAGAGTATATTATTTAGTCCCTTTGAAAGTTATAGAGTCTACAAGCTATGGTGCAAATCATTGAAAATTGATCACATCTGATCACACCTGATGTACTGACGGCCTATCTCAATTCTTGAGGCTCTGAAATGTCAGGAAAGTACAAATATCCCCCAAATTACCCCTTTTTAAAAAGTAGACAGTCCAATGTATTTAGTAAGACGCATAGTGAGTTTTTTGAAGTTGTAATTTTTTTCCCACAATTCTTGGGAAAAAGAAGAATGTTTTTTTGTTGTTTTGTTTTTTACAAAATTGTCATAATAACAAGTTATTTCTCATACACAGCATATGTATACTTCCAATTACACCCCAAAATACATTCTGCAACTCTTCCCGAGTATGGCTATATCACATGTGTGGGACTTTTACACAGGCTGGCCACACAGAGAGGCCCAACATGCAGGGAGCATCGTCAGGTGTTCTAGGAGCATAAATGACACCTCTAATTTCACAAACGACCTATTACATTTGTGAAGGCCCTGGAACACCAGGACCCCATTTTGTAAAACAAACAACCCAAATATATTCTATGAAGCATTATGAGTCTTTTGAATGGTTAATTTTTTTACACAAGTCTTCAGAAAACGTGGGAAGAAAATTAAAATCTTATGTATGGCAATAAGTATGGCAATACCACATGTGTGAGTCTTTTACACAGCCTGACCATATACAGAGGTCCAACATGGAAGTGGTACCTTCAGGCGTTCTAGGAGCATAAATGACACATCTCATTTCCTTCCTACCTATCACACTTTTGAAGGTCCTGGAGCACCAGCACAATGGAATTACTCCCAAAATTACCCCATTTTGGAAAGCAAACCCCCCAATGTGTATTCTATGAGGCATGGGCTGCAAATAGGTACTCGGGTACTTCGACGGGCTGGTGACAGGTACTCAGGTACTCCGACAGGCTGGTGACAGGTACTCGGGTACTCCGATGGGCTGGTAACAGGTACTCCGTTACTCTGACGGGCTGGTGACAGGTACTCGGGTACTCCGACAGGCTGGTGACAGGTACTCAGGTACTCCGATGGGCTGGTAACAGGTACTCGGGTACTCCGACGGGCTGGTGACAGGCATTCGGGTACTCAGATGAACTGTGACAGGTACTCAGATGAACTGTGACAGATACTCAGATGAACTGTGACAGGTACTCAGATGGGCTTTGACAGGTACTCAGGTAGGCTGTGACAGGTACTCAGGTACTCGGGTACTCAGATGGGCTGTGACAGGTACTCAGGTACTCAGGTACTCAGATGGACTGTGACAGGTACTCGGGTACTCAGATGGGTTGTGACAGGTACTAGGGTACTCAGATGAGCTGTGACAGGTACTCAGGTACTCAGATGGGCTGTGACAGGTACTCGGGTACTCAGATGGGCTGTGACAGGTACTCAGGTACTCGGGTACTCAGATGGGCTGTGACAGGTACTCGGGTACTCAGATGGGCTGTGACAGGTACTCAGGTACTCGGGTACTCAGATGGGCTGTGACAGGTACTCGGGTACTCAGATGGGCTGTGACAGGTACTCAGGTACTCAGATGGGCTGGGACAGGTACTCAGGTACTCAGATGGACTTTGACAGGTACTCAGATGGACTTTGACAGGTACTCAGATGGGCTGTGATGGGTACTCAGATTGGTTGTGTGATCAAATTCACTTACACCTTCCTTAGACATGAGAAACATGCAGACACCACGTGACATTCCCACCACCGTTCATGATGCGGGCTTACTGGACGTATTTGATCCAAACTAATGTATATTCGAAGGATCACAAAGGCTTGTGTGGTTTACATAAATTCACAAGGATGAACTCTCCAGGGAAATTTCAAACACGACCATTCCACTCATGTAATGAACAATAGGTTATCTCCAGCTATATGATCCGGCTCAGATTGTTTGATACATGTAATAAGAAGATGGGGCCATATAGCGTAATTCCATTAAAAAAAAATGGGTCCCATTGAAAACGTCACATATGACGAAACGCGTATGGGAGGGCACGCTGTGACGTCACCGCGTGTTACGAGAGGAGGACGGGATCTCGTCTTGCCGGCCTGCTTGTTTTTTATGTGCGATCATTCTTGGTTTTATGTAAGTGTATTTCTATTATAATTAAACGAGCACTGAAGTTTTTTACACTATGGGAAGCTTCTTTCTTTCTATATTCTGAACGTGTATATTGGGTAATAATGAAAATGCGGAGCGTCATGAGAATCCTCAATACATGGATCGTTTGTTCCTGATTGGCAAAGTGTTCGGTGGAGGCGAGGAGCTGTCAGTAGCTTGAGATCATAAACGCTCCTTATGCTTTACCGTCTGGTAAGCGCATTTATTTGTCGGTGGCTGGGCACAGTAGTGATAAGGAAGTATGGAATCACTGTGGTGCGATCGGCTTTTTTTCTTCAATAACACAAACTCTTCATGGACTTTGGCTTATAGTATTGGTTTATTGATTTGTTTTTTATTGGTGTAGTTTTTTGTTTGGCGCAGCTCTTTTCTCCTATTTTTTGTCTATTTTCATGTGTGTGTATCCCACAGTGGAGCAGCAGCCTTATATTATTTGAACATTCATTTGTCAATTCTTTCAATTATTTTTTATTTGTATTTGTTTTTAAGATTGATTTTATATTTATTCATTCAAAAACATTTTTTCTTATTTGACAAGTAAGACATTTTTTTTGGGTCTCAGCGCGGTTTTATTTCTTTTGTTACAGGTACTCAGGTACTCGGTTACTCAGAAAGGCTGGGGCAGGTACTCGGGTACTCAGATGGGCTGACAGGTGCTCAGGTACTCGGGTACTCAGATGGGCTGACAGGTACTCGGGTACTCGGATACTCAGATGGACTGTGACCGGTACTCGGGTACTCAGATGGGCTGACAGATACTCAGGTACTCGGGTACTCAGATGGGCTGACAGGTACTCGGGTACTCAGGTACTCAGATGGGCTGACATGTACTCAGGTACTCGGGTACTCAGATGGGCTGGGACAGGTACTCGGGTACTCAGATGGGCTGGGACAGGTACTCGGGTACTCAGATGGGCTGTGACAGCTACTCAGGTACTCGGGTATTCAGATGGACTGTGACAGGTACTCGGGTACTCAGATGGGTTGTGACAGGTACTCAGGTACTCGGGTACTCAGATGGACTGTGACAGGTACTCGGGTACTCAGATGGTCTGTGACAGGTACTCAGGTACTCGGGTACTCAGATGGACTGTGACAGGTACTCAGGTACTCAGATGGGCTGTGACAGGTACTCAGATACTCAGATGGGCTGGGACAGGTACTCAGGTACTCAGATCAACTGTGACAGGTACTCAGATGGGCTGTGATGGGTACTCAGATTGGTTGTGACAGGTACTCAGGTACTCGGGTACTTAGATGGGCTGTGACAGGTACTCGGGTACTCAGATGGGCTGGGACAGGTACTCAGGTACTTGGGTACTCAGAAAGGCTGGGACAGGTACTCGGGTACTCAGATGGGCTGGCAGGTGCTCAGGTACTCGGGTACTCAGATGGGCTGACAGGTGCTCAGGTACTCGGATACTCAGATGGACTGTGACAGGTACTCGGGTACTCAGATGGGCTGACCGGTACTCAGGTACTCGGGTACTCAGATGGGCTGACAGGTACTCAGGTACTCGGGTGCTCAGATGGGCTGACAGGTACTTGGGTACTCAGATGGGCTGACAGGTACTGAGGTACTCGGGTACTCAGATGGGCTGGGACAGGTATTCGGGTACTCAGATGGGCTGGGACAGGTACTCGGGTACTCAGATGGGCTGGGACAGGTACTCGGGTACTCAGATGGGCTGTGAAGGGTGATGACAGGTACTTTGATGGGAGGTAACAGGTCCTCTTTGTTGGGGGGGTAATCAGTGTGTGATTTGTGTACACTAGGCGGTAACGAGATGTTACCACAATCTCCTCCTCCCACACGATCAGTGTGTGAGGAGGAGAACCCGGTAACATCTCGTTACTATGGTTTGTTTACATTCTGTGACCGGCTGTGATTGGACACAGCCGGTCACGTGGTAAAGAGCCAATTTCATTGGCTCTTTACTGTGATCAGGGTTGGGCTGTGTCAGGGTGACAAGCCGCATCCCCGATCGCCGCTCTGTCCATGCCCTAGGCAGTACATGTGACCGGCTGTGATTGGACACGGCCGGTTACATGTATCGGGGGGGTGGATGGGGCTGGCAACCACACAGATCGGGGATGGGCTGTGTCCGAGGGACACACCTCATCCACGATCGCTGCACTGCGGGCCCCCAGGGTCCCAGCAGGAGCGGTGAAATACTGAGGCCGTCATATGACGTCCACCCAGGATGGGAGATCCGTCATATAACTATGGCCAGGTATTGAAGTGGTTAAAGATATTAACACTAATACTATTTAGAAGTGGCATCTTCTTGATTTCTTTGCAGCAAAGTCTTTGATCAAATCAGTAAAATCCAGTTTACGTAGAAAGGTCACTCTCAATTGACATCAGAGTGAGATGATTTAATTTTTGCTGTACAATTGTGGATCTTAGTCTATTTTTTACTAGTTTCAGTTTGGAGAAACTGCACTCCCCACTTGCATTCATGACTGGTAATGTCAGGTAAAGTCTGAGAGGGACATCCACGTTTGGGAAGATGGTCTGTAGTTTTCTTTTTTTAAAGCATAAAAGAAGTTCCCTAGCAGATGATGGCTCATCATGGCAGATTAATTCTTTGAACTGGATGATTTCTTCACAAAATTCACTTCCAGGTCAGTGTGGTATCTCTTCTGTAGATCTGCTGCTTTTTTACGAATATGTTCTGCAGAGATGGTAGATATGTTGTTCAGGAAATCAAAAGTGCTGTTGAGGTCATTATAGGACTGAAAACGCAATCAAGTTCAGCCAGTAGCCTATCCATCACAACTAGAAAAACACCAGATGAGAACCGTTCTCTTCCTGATAAGTGAACCTCAGGTGTTGCAGACTCATCTACATGAGTCTTGTGTTTTCTTTGTCTTTGTGTGTCTTGTTTGTATGTTGCGGAAGCGGTGGGAGACATCGCTTTTGCTTGGTCTTCAAACACATCAAATTCATCTCTCAAACTAACAATATATTCCCACAGTGACCTCACAAAATCAACAGCATTGCACAGGTCCAGATCCACAGCTTGAAGTGCAACACTAGTCCCATGAATGAGCCTCTAGCGCTTATGCGGGGCTCCATGGGACAGTACATAGGGCGATAGACAGAATGTTCCCCCCCCCCTCTCCCTCATCTTTTAGGTTGCCCCAGGTGAAGTGAAATGTGTAGCAGCATAGCAACAGGTCCCGATTGGCTGGATCGGGTGGGATTGAGCCGGGCTGTGTCTATATAAGCCGGCGGCTTTCCCGCTCTTTTCACAGCCTGAGGAGACTCTGCTGAGGACAGACCCTGCGCTGCTGTAAGCAGTTACCTGAAAATGGAGGAGTTGCTGCGCCACCGTCTTATCCACAAGGCGGAGAGCTGTGGAGGGGCGGAGTGGTTGAGGCGGTGTTTAGAAGAAGATGCCGTCCCTTCTGTGTCAGCTTTGGCTGATATGGAGCATGCTCAGACCGTGCCCATTGAAGTAATGGAGTCTGTCAGTCACAAGACTCCCCCTGCTGGCCAGAAGAGAGGTCGCAAAGGTAACAAGGGAAAAAGGTTGAGAAGGGAAGATTCTCCCTCTTCCCCTGTGAGAGAACAGGTGAAACAGGCAAGGTCACTCTCATCTAACAGAGCCATGATGGAATCACCTCAGCTAGCTTCTGCGGGCATATCAAATGAGGTACCAGCATCTGGGCAGCCTGTTAGCGTGGACCATAACTCTGGTGAGAGAAATGATTTGAATTTATTAGAACTGGGTAAAGTAGTTGGTTCTTTAGCCAATGTACTTGGAAAAATGGGTGAGCCTATTAATATTGGGAATGTATGGAGTGGCGGTGGGGCAAGTGGTTTGAATGTACCATTTAATGATGTTTTTTCACAGAATAACCCCGCCACTGCAGTGAGTATTAACCCTTTGTGTAAGAATGTTTCTATTGATGAGTTACCTGTTAAGAATATTGTTAATTCATCTATACCTGTTTCTGTCTCTGATACTACTATACCTTTACCTATTAAAACTATGGTTTCTGAATCCTGTCTTAACCACTTAAGGACCGCCGTATTGCCATTGTACGTCATCACAATGGCACAGGCAGGCACAAGCACGTAGATGTACGTGCCTGCCTTCCAGCGGGTGGGGGGTCCGATCGGACCCCCTCCCGCTGGATACGGCGGTCCGTTTCCCTCCAGGAGCGATCCGTGATGAGGGGATGGCCGTTGGTTTCTGGCCACCCCCTCTGAATCGCTCCTGACCAATGACGTACTTCCTCCCACTGTGTATTGTTTACACAGGAAGGAGGAAGTGATGTCATTCTCCTCGGGGCGGTCTTTTTGATCGGACTACGAGGAGAAGACACAAAGTAAGTGCACCAAAACACTACACTGACACATAGGTACACATAGGTACACAAACCCCCCCCGATCGCCCCCCCGATCCCCTCCCCCCCCAGTCACAGTGTCACTGATTGCATTGATCATTTCTTTACTGATCAATGCATTCAGTGTCAGTTGTAACAGTTAAAACTGTCAGGGCAGTTAGTGCTAGGTCCAGGGTAGCCCCCTATCACCCCCCCAATAAAGATTTAACCCCCTGATTGCCCCTAGAGTTAACCCTTTCACCCCCTTTTGCCAGTGTCACTAAGCGATCATTTTTCTGATCGCTGCATCAGTGTCGCTACTGTCGCTAGGTAGCTAGTTATTTTTTTAGGTTCACCGCCAGGTTTTTATATCGCTAGGTACCCCGATATACTACCCAATAATGGTTTTAACCCCCTGATTGCTCCTAGTTAACCCTTTCATCCCCTTTTGCCAGTGTCACTAAGCGATCATTTTTCTGATCGCTGCATCAGTGTTGCTACTGTCGCTAGGTAGCTAGTTATTTTTTTAGGTTCACCGCCAGGTTTTTATATCGCTAGGTACCCCGATATACTACCCAATAATGGTTTTAACCCCCTGATTGCTCCTAGTTAACCCTTTCACCCCCTTTTGCCAGTGTCACTAAGCGATCATTTTTCTGATCGCTGCATTAGTGTCGCTACTGTCGCTAGGTAGCTAGTTATTTTTTTAGGTTCACCGCCAGGTATTTATAGCGCTAGGTACCCCGATATACTACCCAATAATGGTTTAACCCCCTGATTGCCCCTAGTTAACCCTTTCACCCCCTTTTGCCACTGTCACTAAGCGATCATTTTTCTGATCGCTGCATTAGTGTCGCTAGTGTAGCTAGGTAGCTAGTTTTTTTTTTAGGTTCACCGCCAGGTCTTTATAGCGCTAGGTACCCCGATATACTACCCAATAATGGTTTTAACCCCCTGATTGCCCCTAGTTAACCCTTTCACCCCCTATTGTCAGTGTCACTAAGCGATCGTTTTTTCTGATCGCTGCATTAGTGTCACTAGTGTCGTTAGGTAGCTAGTTATTTTTTTAGGTTCACCGCCAGGTTTTTATAGCGCTAGGTACCCCCATATACTACCCAATAATGGTTTTAACCCCCTGATTGCCCCTAGTTAACCCTTTCACCAGCGATCACAGTATAAGTGTCACTGGTGACGCTGGTTAGCCAGTTAGTTATTTAGGTTCCCCGTCAGGTTTTTATATAGTGCCAGGGACCCCCATATACTACCTAATAAAAATTTGAACCCCCTGATTGCCCCTATTTAACCCTTTCACCACTGATCAACGTATAAGTGTTACGGGTGACTCTAGTTAGTTTGCTTTTTATAGCATCGGGGCACCCACCATTTATTACCCAATAAAGGTTTAACCCCCTGATCACCCGGCGGTGGATATCAATTAGGTTTTAGGGTCAGGGTCTGCGTCGCCCCAGGCAGTGCTAGGTTAGTGCCAGTACCGCTAACACCCACACGCAAAGCATAAACCTCCTGTAGTGGTATAGAATCTGAACAGATCAATATCTGATCTGATCAGATCTATACTAGCGTCCCCAGCAGTTCAGGGTTCCAAAAAAACGCATTGTTAGCGGGATCAGCCCAGATACCTGCTAGCACCTGCGTTTTGCCCCTCTGCCCAGCCCACCCAAGTGCAGTAACTCTCGATCGATCACTGTCACTTACAAAACACTAAACACATAACTGCAGCGATCGCAGAGTCAGGCCTGATCCCTGCGATCGCTAACAGTTTTTTTGGTAGCATTTTATATTTAAATCCGGAAGGCAGTGCTTGGTTTTTGGGGTCCCGTACGTGGCTAGGCTCCCAAAAAGTCCCCCACATGTGGTATCCCCGTACTCGGGAGAAGCAGTAGAATTTATTTTGGGGTGTAATTTGACTTATGCCCATAGCATGTGTGAGCAATTTATCATTTAGTGACAACTTTGTGCAAAAAAAAAAAAGTTTGTAATATTCCCGCAACTTGTGGCAAAATATAAAATATTCCATGGACTCTCAGTAAATAGCTTGGGGTGTCTACTTTCCAAAATGGGGTCATTTTGGGGGGTTTTGTGCTATTTTGGCATTTTATGGCCTTCAAAACTGTGATAGGTAGTGAGGAGTCAAATCAAAAATTTGCACCCTTAGAAATCCTGAAGGTGGTGTTTGGTTTTCGGGGTGCCGTGCGCGACTAGACTCCCAAAAAGTCCCACACATGTGGTATCCCCATACTCGGGAGAAGTAGCGGAATATATTTTGGGGTGCAATTCCACATATAACCATGGCATGTGTGAGCAATATATCATTTAGTGACAACTTTTTGTAATTTTTATTTTTTTTTGTCATTATTCAATCCCTTAGGACAAAAAAAATAAATATTCAATGGGCTCAGCATACCCATCAGCAATTTCCTTGGGGTGTCTACTTTCCAAAATGGGGTCATTTGGGGGGGGTTTGTACTGCCCTGCCATTTTAGCACCTCAAGAAATGAGATAGGCAGTCATAAATTAAAAGCTGTGTAAATTCCAGAAAATGTACTCTAGTTTGTAGACGCTATAACTTTTGCGCAAACCAAAAAATATACGCTTATTGACATTTTTTTTTACTAAAGACATGTGGCTGAATAAATTTTGCCCTGAATGTCTGACTAAAATTTAGTTTATTCGATTTTTCATATAACAAAAAGAAGAAAATATATATTTTTTCAAAATTTTCGCTCTTTTTCCATTTATATCTCAAAAAAAATAAAAATCGCAGAGGCAATCAAATACCATCAAAAGAAAGCTCTATTTGTGGGAAGAAAAGGACGCAAATTTCGTTTGGGTGCAATATTGCATGACCGCGCAATTACCAGTTAAAGCAGCGCAGTGCGAAATTGGAAAAAGACCTCTGGTCCTTAAGGTGTTTATTGGTCCGGGGCTGAAGTGGTTAAAGAAGCCCTACCTTGTGAATTATCTCCCCTGGGATATCATTTATCCACAGCAGAATTCATAGACATTTTGTCATTGCTCCCGTCATCTAAAGAATTTTTGTTTAAATCTGAAAAAAGAATGGATGACAGGTCTGAAGAAGATAGGAGGAGGGCAATTCCCCGGACTTTTCAGAACTGGCTTCAGGCTTTTTGTATTTTTGCTTCTGTCATGGGTGAACATTTTCCTGATAAATGCTCAGGTTTGTTTCAACACCTTGATATAGTTGCGGAAGCTTACCGCCACTTTGGTGCCATTGCATGGTTTAGTTATGATGAGAGCTTCAGACAGAAGCTTTCAGTTCACCCATCTCTCCGCTGGGGGGTTAAGGATGTGGGTCTTTGGCTGAATTTGATGCTGCCGCAAAGACCTCAATATACACAGAGGCCACCAATTCCGAATGTTCAGTCAACTTTTCGTAAAGGAGTGTGCTTTGCATACAACGATTCACAATGCAGGTTCTTATCAAACTGCAGATATAAACATGAGTGTTCGTTTTGCGCAGGTACCCATCCAGCAGCCCGCTGTTTCAAAAAATCAGCTAATGCATCTCAATTGAGGGACAATATTTCAAAAGGCATCGATGCCAGTGAAGTTGTCAAAAATGCAGTTCTGGCTAGATCATTATCCAGACCGCAAGATGGCGGACCTTCTTTATGAAGGTTTTAAGTTTGGTTTTTTAGTCCCTGCTTTTATTGGTGAAGGTTGTATTACAATTAAGAATTTAAGCTCAGTTCTTGCAAGCCCGGATATACCGTATATACTCGAGTATAAGCCGAGATTTTCAGCCTCTTTTTTGAGGCTGAAAGTGCCCCCCTCGGCTTATACTCGAGTCATCGCTGTCTGCCTGCTCGATCAGCGTGTCGAGCAGACAGACAGCGGACATTCTAAAATTCAAAAGCCGCGCCTCCGCCTCCGCCTTCGCCTGTGATAGGCGGAACACTGAATTTCCCAGCAGTCAGTGTTCCGCCTATCACGGACATCCGCTCATCCTCGTACTACGGACGAGGATGAGACGATGTCCGTGATAGGCGGAACACAGGCTGCTGGGAAATTCAGTGTTCCGCCTATCACAGGCGAAGGCGGAGGCGCGGCTTTTGAATTTTAGAATGGCCGCCGAGGCGCCGACGAAGAGCGGCGATCCTGGCAAGGCACGGGACGGAGGCAAGGCAAGGCACGGCACGGGACGGGACGGAGGCAAGGCACGACACGGGACGGAGGCAAGGAGGCAAGGCACGGCACGGGACGGAGGCAAGGAGGCAAGGCACGGCACGGGACGGAGGCAAGGAGGCAAGGCACGGGACGGAGGCTCGGGACACAGGCTCGGGACACAGGTAGGCTGGACACACACACACACACACACACACACACACACACACACACACACACACACACACACACGGACACACACACACAGGGATGGATGGATGGAGACACACACACACACAGGGATGGATGGATACACACACACACACAGGGATGGATGGATGGAGACACACACACACAGGGATGGATGGATGGAGACACACACACACACAGGGATGGATGGATGGATGGATGGAGACACACACACACAGGGATGGATGGATGGATGGACACACACACACACAGGGATGGATGGATGGATGGACACACACACACACAGGGATGGATGGATGGATGAACACACACACACACAGGGATGGATGGACGGACACACAGGGATGGACGGACACACAGGGATGGACGGACACACAGGGATGGACGGACACACAGGGATGTTTTTTTGGGGGTAAATTGGGGGCCTCGGCTTATATTCGGGTCGGCCTATACTCGAGTATATACGGTAGTCAAAGAAAAAACTTCAAAAGAACTGCAAGAAGGCAGAATTGCTGGACCTTTTCCTTATCCCCCCTTTTTCAACTTTCGCTTATCTCCTTTGGGCTTAGTCCCAAAGAAGGAACCAGGCTCCTTTCGGTTGATCCATCATTTATCTTTTCCGCATGGGAATTCTTTAAATGATGAGATAGCGGAATTTGAGTCTACAGTGTCTTATGCTTCTTTTGATGATGCTCTTTGTCTTCTAAGACAGTTTGGCAAAGCAGCGTATATGACGAAAGCGGATATAAAATATGCATTTCGACTTTTGCCAGTCAATCCTATAGGCTTTAATTCATTTGGTTTCCACTTTGAAGATCAATTTTACTTTGATAAGTGCTTACCAATGGGTTTTTCCAAGTCCTGCAGTTATTTTGAGGCATTTCTACCTTTTTGCAGTGGGTATTGTCACAAAATGCCCCTCAGGGTGGAGTTATTCATTATTTAGATGATTTTTTATTTATAGGCCCCGCAGAGGTTCCAGTTTGTTATGATATGTTGAATTGTTTTTTCAACATGTGCGAGTCGTTTGGAATTCCCTTAGCACATGAGAAAACAGTGGGTCCGGTGACGGTGATTGAATTCTTGGGCATCACAATTGATTCAGTTGCAATGGAATTTTGACTGCCAAAGGAAAAAATTATCAAAATGAGATTAATTATTAAAAAAATTTTGTCGAAAAGAAAAGTCTTGTTACGGGAGGTTCAGTCTTTGTTGGGTCTTTTTGCTTTTGCATCTAGAGTAATCCCAGTAGCCAGAGTTTTTTCTTGTAGATTTGCTCTGGCTACTCGGGGTCTTAAAAACCCCTTTTCTCATGTTAATATTACTCGACCCATTAAGGAGGATTTGAAAGTATGGGACCAATTTTTGATCAATTTTAATGGATGCGCAGTGTGGCAGAGCGAATTCATTGAAGATTTTGATATTCGCCTGTTTACCGATGCATCCGGTTCTGTCGGTTTTGGTGCCTTCTTGAATGGCCATTGGTGTGCTAAGGAATGGCCTAATTCTTGGAGGTCTCCAGATATTATCCGGAATTTAGTATTATTAGAATTGTTTCCAGTAGTGGTGGCTATTTCTATTTGGAAAGAATTCTTCAGAAATAAAAGAGTCATACTGCATACGGATAATAAAGGAGTATTATTTGCAGTAAATTTTTTGTCGTCAAAGTCAGAATTTGTGATAAAATTGCTCCGTTTCTTGGTTTTGCAATGCATGACGTTTAACATTTGGCTGAAAGCAAAGCATGTTCCAGGTATTACTAATGAGATTGCTGATTCATTATCTCGTTCGCAGTTCCAAAGGTTTCGGGAACTCGCTCCAGAGGCGGATCAAGCAGGTTTCCCTTGCCCAGATTTTCTCTGGGGCCTGATTTGGGATTAATTGAAGAAAATATAAGGAATTCCATCGCTCCCAAAACTTGGGAAGAATACTCACAAGCCTGGTTTAAGTGGTGTCATTTCTGTGCAGAGTATAATTTTTCGGCTGATACAGTTAGTGTGAATATGGCTTTATGTTTTGTTTCTTCCCTGATTCGAGCTAAGCTTAGCCCTGCTTCAGTTAGCAAAATCTTAGCAGGGGCCTCATTCTTTTTAAAATTATCGGGACAGCCCGCTCTCAATTCCTTTTTTCCAGTTAAGCAAATGCTGAAAGGATTCAGAAGATCCTCTCCAGCTGTTGACAGTAGACGTCCTATTTCCTCAGATTTACTGATAAAATTGATGTCTTCCCTGGAATCCGTTTGTTTTTCCCATTTCGAGACTTCGCTGTTTATCGCAGCGTTTGTCATTGCATTTTTTGGGGCTCTTAGGTTGGGGGAATTCACGGCACCTAATAAATTTTCTTCTTCCTTTTTGGTTTTCTCAGACATCTCTGTTTCAGAAGATTCGATTAGGATTTTTCTCAGAAGATCTAAGATGGATCAATTAGGCAAGGGTCGCTGTTTAACTCTTTATAGAGCCCCTTTTCAGATAATATGTCCTATCTTTAGAGTTTCTCAATATCTTTCTGTTCGACCCCAATTTTAGGCTCATTTTTTATTCATGATAATCTATCTCCATTAACAAGATTTCAGTTCTCATCTGTCCTGTCTTCTTGCCTTAAGCAGCTTAATCTATCTGGTTTCCAATTTTCCTCACATTCTTTTAGAATTGGGGCTGCTACAGAGGCAAGCTTGCTTGGATTTTCTAAGGATGGTTTAAAGCAATTGGGGCGTTGGAATAGTGATAGATTTAAACTGTATGTTCGTCCTGATCTTATCATTGTTTAATCTTTCCTTAGGTCCTTCCAAGCGTGTAATTTGGATAATAGGACATTCCTTTATATTTTGGGCCAAAAGGAGAGCTTCCATCAAGAATGGCAGAACCAATTTGGGTTTGGATGAGAGACGTTTTCAGGTTTTGTGGTGGGGAATAAGGGGGCTGAGATGGACGAATTTAAAAGATCAATTAATTTATCTGTTAGGTCAGTGGCCTTCTCCTGATGTGATTATAGTTCATGCCGGGGGTAATGACTTGGGCAAAATAAAAACTTGGGATCTTATTTGTGAGATGAAGAGAGATTTATCTGCCTTTAAGTTACTATTTCCTTCCACAGTTATAATTTTTCTGAAATGGTCCCAAGACTGATTTGGTCAGATGTAAGCAATCTTCACTATTTAGACAAAATTAGGAAACGGGTGAATAGAACTATACGCAATTTGGTTCTTTCACAGGGTGGTTTTTCCTATCGCCATATAGACCTTGAGGGTTTCCTGCCTGGTCTATATGGATTTGATTTGGTGCATCTTTCTGAAGTTGGTCTAGATATATTTCTTTTAGGTTTACAGAATATGGTTGAGCAGGCCAGGGCATTTTGGGGGCTTCAGCCACTCAGTTTGTGAGTGGCTTTCAGCGGTTGGGGTTTGTCATCCAGTTTAGTTCTGGATGGACTACGTGAGATTAATAAATTAAATTATTTATGGTTATGAATTTTAAGTTTAAGATTTTGTTATGAGTGATTATTGTTATGTTGGGTAACCCCTTAATAAATGCCGTGGCCATTTTATGCCAAAAATGAAGATTGTTTGTGTCTCTTTATTTTATATTTTATGTATAGCTATTTTAGTCCTTTGTGCTGTCCCATGAATGAGCCTCTAGCGCTTATGCTGGGCTCCATGGGACAGTACATAGGGCGATAGACAGAATGTTCCCCCCCCTCTCCCTCATCTTTTAGGTTGCCCCAGGTGAAGTGAAATGTGTAGCAGCATAGCAACAGGTCCCGATTGGCTGGATCGGGCGGGATTGAGCCGGGCTGTGTCTATATAAGTCGGCGGCTTTCCCGCTCTTTTCACAGCCTGAGGAGACTCTGCTGAGGACAGACCCTGCGCTGCTCCCACCCTCCCTCCCTGAAATGTATACAGTAGTTTGAATTTGTCATGGCATTTGTTAGTGGGGTTTGTCATCCAGTTTAGTTCTGGATGGACTACGTGAGATTAATAAATTAAATTATTTATGGTTATGAATTTTAAGTTTAAGATTTTGTTATGAGTGATTATTGTTATGTTGGGTAACCCCTTAATAAATGCCGTGGCCATTTTATGCCAAAAATGAAGATTGTTTGTGTCTCTTTATTTTATATTTTATGTATAGCTATTTTAGTCCTTTGTGCTGTCCCATGAAAGCGTTGTAGAACATAATTCCACATAGTGCAAAGAAAAGCAGTCTCAAGCCTGTTCATTTTTTTCTGACCAAGCATCATTTTGTGTTGTCGGGTTCTGTCTGCTGTCTTCTGCAATGTTCATCAGTGACTCTATTCTATTGGCATAGTTCCTGCACAGTGCCTTGGTGGCCTGTGCATGCGCAGCCCACCTGGTGTCAGAGAGAGATTTTAGTGTCCCAATGCAGTGGTTTTCATTAGGCTGCAAACCTGCTGTTACCACCTTCCATCTAGCTGTGGATTTCGAGAAGAAGTTGAACAAAGTCTGAATGAAGTTTAAAAAAAATCGGCGGTCTCTGTACAGTCGTTTACACTATTAACTCCAGCCAGATTAATCATGTGCGTGGCGCACAGCACCCACTCTACTAGTGGATTTATGTCTTTGATGTGAGTTGTAGACTACTGACATGTTTGTGGCATTATCATAGCACTGTCCATGGCAGTTACTGATATCTATTCCATCTCATGTAAAACTGTGAATACTGCATCACAGAGTGCCTTCCCTGTGTGGCTAGATATAGGGAGAAATTTTAAGAATCGCTCTTCTACAAGGCCCTCTGGTGAAACATACCTTATGATAAATGTAAGCTGATCAATGTGCGTCATGTCAGGAGTTGAATCAATGCAAATGGAAAAGTACTTTGTCACTTTCACTTCAGCAATGATTTCAGAAAGTACTCTATTGCTCATTAGCTTGATAAATTCATCGCATTTTTTTAGATGAAAGATATGAGGGAGTTCCTACCCCAGCATTGCCATATATCTGTATGTGTGATTTCAAGAATGGGTCGAATTCACTGATCAGTTCCAGGATTCCTATGTAATTCCCATTGTCAGCTCGACCAAATATTTCACTGGAGCCTTGGAAAGCCAATCCCCGCTCTGACAGAAATTTTACAACTGCAACCACTCTTTGAAAAACTTCAATCCAATAATTGCATTGCGACTCAAACTGCTTTTTAAAGGGGTTGTAAAGGTAAATATTTTTCACCTTAATTCTATCTCAATGGCAGTAAACGAGGCACTACGTAACTGCCAATAACCAATCAGCAAACCGCAAGATAAGAGAAAAGGAGCAAGGAACAATTCTGAAAAAAAAAAAAAAAATTCTCAGTTTCTGTGATAAAATTTAGCAAATTACTAATTTTTCTTCATAAATTTTGGCCACAATTTATACTGCTACATATCTTTGGTAAAAATAACCCAAATTAGTGGATATTATTTGTTCTTTGTGAAAGTAAGAGAGTCTACAAGTTGTGGTGCAAATCATAAAAAATTGATCACACCTGATGTACTGGTGGCCTATCTCATTTCTTGCAAACCGAACAAGCCAGGAAAGTACAAATTACCCCTTTTTGGAAAGTAGACATTCAAAGGTATTTAGTAAGAGGCATGGTGAGGTTTTTGATGTTGTAATTTTTTCCCACAATTCTTCAAAATGAAGATTTTTTTTCACCAAATTGTCATTGTAATAGGTTATTTCTCTCACATGGCATGTTTATACCACAAATGACACCCCACAACACATTCTACTCCTCCTGAGTATTACGATACCACATGTGTGGACTTTTCCACAGCCTTGTCACTTAGGGAGGCCCAACATGCAGGGAGCAATATCATGTGTTCTAGGAGCATAAATTACACATCTAACTTCTTGACTACCTATTACAATTTTGAAGGCACTGGAGCACCAGGACAATGACACGTGACACTGACATGGCACTGATGACAGATGGCACCGATACATGGCATTTATGACACGTGACACTGATGTGGCACTGATGACAGATAGCACTAATATGTGGCAATGATGACACATGATGACACATGAGACTGATAACAGATGGCACTAATATGCAGCACTGATGACATGTGACACTGATGATAGATGACACTAATATGTGGCACTGCTGACAGATGGCACTAATACATGACACAGATGACACGTGACACTGATGGCAGATGACACTAATAAGTGCCACTAATGACAGGTAATGACACTAATACGTGGCACTGATGACACATGACACTGATAACAGATGGCACTAATATGCAGCACTGATGACATGTGACACTGATGACAGATGACACTAATATGTGGCACTGCTGACAGATGGCACTAATACGTGGCACTGATGACAGATGGCACTAATACGTGACACAGATGACACGTGACACAGATGACACTAATAAGTGGCACTAATGACAGGTGCACTAATACGTGGCACTGATGACAGATGACACTAATACATGTCACTGATGACAGATGGCACTGATACGTGGTGCTGACGACACGTGACACCGATGACAGATGGCACTAATAGGTGGCACTGATGATACGTGGCACTAATATGTGGCACTGATGACAGATGGCACTAATACTTGGCACTGACAGATGACACTAATACTTGGCACTGATGACACATGACACTGATGACAGATGGCACTTATACGTGGCAGTGGCACTGATGACAGATGGCATGTATACGTGGCACTGGGGACAGGTGGCACTGGGTACAGATGGCACTTGGGACAGGTGGCACTGATGACATGTGACACTGATGACAGATGGCACTTATACGTGGCAGTGGCACTGATGACAATGGTACTTATACGTGGCACTGGGGACAGGTGGCACTAGGGACAGGTGGCACTAGGGATAGGTGGCACTGGGGACAGGTGGCACTGATGACATGTGACACTGATGACAGATGGCACTTATACGTGGCAGTGACATTGATCACAGATGACACTTATACGTGGCACTGGGGACAGGTGGCATTGGGGACAAGTGGCATTGGGGACAGGTGGCACTGATGACACGTGACACTGATGACAGATGGCACTTATACGTGGCAGTGGCACTGATGGCAGATGGCACTTATACGTGGCACTGGGGACAGGTGGCACTAGGGACAGGTGGCACTGGGGACAGGTGGCCCTGTGGAATAGAGATGGCCTTGCGGTTCGACCGGTGGTCGGTTTGCGGCGAATTTTGTGTTCGTGATTCGCCAAACCGGTGGACTTTTGGCGCTGTTAGTCCGGTGGACATATGCCTTTACATTGTGAAAGAACTTTGACCCATGATGACACATCTATCATGGGGTACAGGACTACCAATTGAGACATTTCAGCACATAGACAATTGGACAATCCCCCTACCTTATAAATAGATTTGATCTGGTGGCCATTTTACATTCTGTCTTATGTCAGTGTAGGGACAGGACGCTGTGTGGAGCAGGGAGAGACTGTAGTGACACAGATCACTAGCTATTCGGTCCACAAAAGTCCTTTTAAGGACTGGTATAGGTGTACAATATATAGGGTTGTGGTGCACTGCTACTGACTGCTGCCCGATTCTGCAGCTGTCTTTTATCAGTGTAGGGACTGAGGGACAGTCTGCAAATCACTAGCTACTAGGTCCACAAAGGTCCTTTTAAGGACTGGTATAGGTGTACAATATATAGGGTTGTGGTGCACTGCTGCTGACTGCTGCTCAATTCTGAAGCTGTCTTTTATCAGTGTAGGGACTGAGGGACAGTCTGCCAATCACTAGCTACTAGACATGTGCAGAGTAAAATATTTTGTTTCGGAATTTCGTTTTCGTCCAAAAAATTAATTTATTTAGTTACTCCCGAAATTCGTTTTTATTTATTTCGTTTTTCGTTCAAAAATTGCATTTGTCCGAAAATCCACATGAATTACGATTGAATCTGTCTTTGAAGGCTTATGGTGTCTGTCCAATGTATAAAGAAGATTCAACGGAGCTAGTATATAGCATACTTCGTGTGAACTTTAGAACCCTATTAAAGTCTATGGGACGCCAACGTTCAAAATCTAAAGTGCTAATTTTAAATGCTAATATGCAAGTTACTGCCCTAAAAAGTGTTTGGGGACCCGGGTCCTGCCCCAGGGGACATGTATCAATGCAAAAAAAGTTTTAAAAACGGCCGTTTTTTGGGGAGCAGTGATTTTAACCACTACAATACAGAGCACTTTCACCCCCTTCCTTCCCAGCCCAATTTTCAGCTTTCAGCGCTCTAGCGCTTTCAGTGACAATTGCGCGGTCATGCTACACTGTACCCAAATGAAATTGTTATCATTTTGTTCGCACAAATAGAGCTTTATTTTGGTGTTATTTATTCACGACTCCGTTTTTTTTTTTTTTGCGATATAAGCGCAAAAATAGCGGAAATTTGGAAAAAAAACAATATTTTCTTTTTTCTATTTGAAAAGAAATCCAATAAAATCAAATTTTGTCATAAATTTAAGCCAAAATGTATTCTGCTACATGTTTTTGGTAAAAAAAATTCCGTTAAGTGTATAATAATTGGTTTGTGTGATCACGGACATATGTACGCAAATGATCATGTACATATGTGTGCAGGTGATCACGTACATATGTGTGCAGATAATCATTGGGACATGTGATTTTAGTGGGACATATGTGGGGGACATGTTTTTATTATTAGGGACATGTGTTTTTATTATTTGGGGACATGTATGTTTTGGGGACATGTGTGTTTTGGGGACATATGTGGGGACTGTGTTTGTACTGTGTGGTGTGTTGTGTGTTTACACTACACTGATGATCAGTGAGTAAAAAGCTGTAAAAAGCAGCCCATACTCACTGATCATCAGCCGGCTGCAGCGTTCTGCTCTCCTCTCCTCAGCGGTGACTTCCGTGTGAGGAGAGGAGAGACGATTGCCTAGCAACCGGCTGTTTGTTTACATCACATGACGGCCGTGATTGGACACGGCCGTCATGTGATCAGGAGGGCCAATCACAGAGCCCTCCTGCCGATCTGAGATGTGCCGTGTCCGGGTGACACGAGCACATCGGGATCGCGCCGCTGCGCAGGCGCGCGCGCGCGCGATCCCGCTACTCCTGAATGACGTTCCTGAACGTCCTATCAGGAGTAGACGGCTCCCACCCGGCCGTATATATGCATCGGCCGGGTGGGAAGTGGTTAATAATGATTAAAGTGAAACAATAAAAGTGTAATATTCCTTTAAATTTCATACGGGGGGTGTCTATAGTATGCCTGTGAAGGGGCGCATGTTTCTGGTGCTTAGAACTGTCCCTGCACAAAGTGTCATTTATGCAGGAAAAAAAGTCCTTTAACCACTTAACAACCGGCCCATAGCCGAATGATGGCTACAGGGCGGTTGTTTAACTTTGGGAGGCCGTCATATGATGTCCTCCCAGAATTCCGCTCTCACACGCCCCCTGGGGCACACACTTGAGAGCATCCGGATCACGGTAAACGGACGCTCATCGCGGCCGTTTACCACGTGATCGCTCCGTCAAATGATTGTTGTCATGTTATGATGCCGGTTCCTCCCTCCCCCTCTCTGTACCGATCGGTACAGCGGAGGGGGAAGAGATCGGTGTCAGCAGCGCTGTGGACTGCATCTGCAGAGCCCACATCGCTGCTCACAGAAATTTAACCCCTCAATTCCCTGCCAATGCTCTGCAATGTCAGCTAATACTCAGCAATACCCACCAATACTCTGCAATGCCAGCTAATACTCTGCAATACCCACCAATACTCTGCAATACCCGCCAATACTCTGCAATACCCGCCAATACTCTGCAATGCCAGCCAATACTCTGCAATGCCAGCCAATACTCTGCAATGCCAGCCAATACTCTACAATACTCGCCAATACTCTGCAATGCCAGCCAATACTCTGCAATGCCAGCTAATACTCTGCAATGCCAGCTAATACTCTGCAATACCCACCAATACTCTGCAATACCCGCTAATACTCTGCAATACCAGCCAATACTCTGCAATGCCAGCCAATACTCTGCAATGCTAGCTAATACTCTGCAATACCCGCTAATACTATGCAATACCCGCCAATACTCTGCAATACCAGCTAATACTTTGCAATACCAGCTAATACTCTGCAATACCTCCAATACTCTGCAGTACCCGCCAATACTCTGCAGTACCCGCCAATACTCTGCAGTACCCGCCAATACTCTGCAGTACAATTCCAGCCAATACTCTGCAGTACTATTGCAGCCAATACTCTGCAGTACAATTCCAGACAATATTCTGCAATACCCTGCCATAAATTGCCATACCCGGAGATACCCAGCCATACTTGGAGATACCCAGCCATACCCAGCCATACTCGGTGATACCCTGCAATACCCAGCCATAGACATCCCCCCCTCCAGCTGCCCTCCGGTGCTTGTACCGACTTGCCAATAAGATCAAAGCCAGAATCTTCTTTTTTTTTTTTTCAGGCTTCCCAGCTTAGAGGTGAGATGTGGGGTCTTATTGACCCCATATCTCACTGTAAAGAGGACCTGTCATGCCATATTCCTATTACAAGGGATGTTTACATTCCTTGTAATAGGAATAAGAGTGATCAAAAAATTTATTTTTGGGGAAAAAAATGTCAAACTAAAATAAATAAAGTAAAATGAACAATAAGAAAAGATGTAACGGATGTAACGGAAACCTGCCTGTGTTACATCAGAGGGGTGCGGGGTCACCCATACGTCACGGGGAAGCCCAGGTTTCCCCTTGCGTCAGAGGGGGCGGGGTCAGGTGACGGGTGGCCTCGCCCTCCGCATATAACAAACGTCAGGCCGCCGGAATCCCCGCAGTGTCTCCTCCGTGGAGACAGAAGATGGATGGATTCACTGCACTGATTCAGATTAGCCATCGCCCGGAGAGATCGCCCGGAGAGATGATCGTCCGTCGCTGGATAGCAAGAGTGGATTACCACCGCTGGAATCTTTTTTTTTTAATAAAGGAATTTTTCAAAAGTGTGTTTGTCTTATTTAACTATTTTTTACACTTTCTTTGTGAAATGGTAGGGGTACTTTTGTACCCCCTTACCATTTCAAACAGGGGGGGGGGGTCGGGATCTGGCAGACCCCCACAACCACCGGCCAGGGTTGTGGGGATGAGGCCCTTCTCCGCATCAACATGGGGACAAGGCGCTTTGAGGGTTCACAGACCCCCAAAACATCCTCCCAATGTTGAGGGCATGTGGCCTGGTACGGTTCAGGAGGGAGGGGGCCGCTCTCTCGTCCCCCCCTCTTTTCCTGCAGCCTGCCAGGTTGCGTGCTCGGATAAAGGGTCTGGTATTGATTTTTAGGGGGGCCCCCATGTCAATTTTTTTTTAAATTTGACTCGGGGTTCCCCTTAATATCCATACCAGACCTGAAGGGTCTAATGTGGATATTTAGGGGGAACCCCACGTCAATTTTTTTTTTAATTTGACGCAGGGTTCCCCTTAATATCCATACCAGACCTGAAGGGCCTGATAATTGAATTTGGGGGACCCCCACGCTTTTTTTAAAAAAAATATATTTTTTATCAATGACTTTCAATGAGTGTTCTCTGTATTACGGAGCCGACAATTCATAATAGCTGCGAGTGATTTTAAAGGACTTTTTTTTCCTGCATGAATGACACTTTGTGCAGGGACAGTTCTAAGCACCAGAAACATGCGCCCCTTCACAGGCATACTATAGACACCCCCCCCGTACGAAATTTAAAGGAATATTACACTTTTATTGTTTCACTTTAATCATTATTAAAATCACTGCTCCCGATGATGCATGTCCCCTGGGGCAGGACCCGGGTCCCCAAACACTTTTTAGGACAGTAACTTGCAGAATCTTTTCTCTCTGTCAAATCTTTTTTCTCTGTCGAATATTTTTTCTATATAATCTTGGACTAATAGAGGTAAGGTTAGGCACATTCGACCACAGGTTCTATAGACACAGATTGTTAGTCACGTTGAATCTCCTATTCTATATCGAAATGTTGTAACAACGAAAAAGAAAATAAAGCATTTATTTATGTTGGATCTTTCGTTTTTCGGATTCTGTGCTTTCGTTATCGTTTGTCAAAACGTAAAAGAAAATAGTTGAAATTCAGATGAAAATGCATTCGGACAAAAACGAATGCACATGTCTACTAGCTACTAGGTCCACAAAGGTCCTTTTAAGGACTGGTATAGGTGTATTATTTGGTGTGCAGTATATAGGTGTGTAATACACGTATAAAATACTTGCACATATAGAAAGCATAGTATAGTGCATTTCCACCGTGCAGCATTGTGACTGCTGAGCAGTTCAGCAGCGATAAAAACGCAATTTAAAAAAATATTATAACAGGTGTGATAGACCAGTGGCCCCCAAAAACGACAGATTGAAGCGGGGTGTTATATACCTTCTTCCACATACATACTGCACTTCTCTAGAGACTTTTGTCACAGGGTCATTTAAAAAAATGACAGGCAGAGGAAGAGGCAGGCCCTTCCACAGGGGTGGTAGAGGTAGGGCAGGAGCAACAGGCTTGAGCCAAAGTGGCAAATTGCACAAGGTGCGTGCGATTACGTCAAAGGACGCACCAGACTTGGTTGAGTGGCTCACTCAGCCTTACTCTTCTGCACCCTCCTCAACCTCTCGATCTGCACCCTCTTTTACACTCTCTGCTGTGTGCACCCCCAAGAACACTACCACCAACACCACCACCACCACCACCACATACCTTCCACTTGAGTCACAGGAATTATTTTCTGATCCATATCAAGACATTTCCGATGCGCAGCCACTCTTGGCATTGGATCAGGAAGAGGAGGTAGCAGCAACCGCCACTCAGCAGTCTGACGACAGTACCCAGATCAGCCCAAGGAGGAGGTTAGTTCCCGCTCTTGCTGTCTACTCCGAGATCTCTAATTATAGCGGTGGTGAAGGTGACGTCGATGATGATGTGTCTAGAAATGTCACGTGGGTGCCCACAAGAGAGGAAGAGGAGGGGAGTTCAGAGGGAGATATGGACCAGCAGATAGGGAGGAGAAGCAGGGAGAACTTAGATTACACAGGAGGGACAAAGCAGACTGCTAATGTATCAGGAGCGAGGCATCAACCATGTACGGTCACATCTGGCGCTCCCAGGACGCCGGCACATGGCTCCGTAGTGTGGGCTTTTTTTAACGTGCCCGCTGCTGACAATAGTGTTGCCATCTGCAATCTTTGCAGTCAAAGCATTAGTCGCGGTAAGCCCAACACTCACCTAGGGATGACCGCCTTAAGAAGGCACATGAGCTGCCATCACCGAGCCCAGTGAGAGCAACGGAACACACAAAGCCACACTCCAGGCTCTCACCATCCAGCCTTGTCTTCTACTTCTCCTTCTCCTCTCTCCTCACAATTGTCCTCCACTCCACCTTCCATCATGCCATCCTCAAGTTTTTCTGGAAAAAGGCAGGCTTCTGTGGGCTAAATGTTTGAGCGTAAAAAATGATGACGCCGGATAACCCTCTTGCCCAACGGTTGGCGGCTGGCTTGTCAGAACTGATATCCCGCCAACTACTGCCATATAAACTGGTGGACTCGGAGGCCTTTCGAAAATTTGTGGCCATTGGAACACCACAATGGAAGGAAGTATTTCTCACAGAAGGGCATCCCAGAGCTATATGGCCATGTTCAGCGGCAAGTGAATGGATCTCTGGCACACAGTGTCGGTGCCAAGATACATCTGACCACAGACACGGGGTCTAGCAAACACGGGCAGGGAAGGTATATCCCTTTTACTGCCCACTGGGTGAACCTTCTGACGGCCGTCAAGCATGTAACCTGTGGCACCTGTGTAGATTTGGTTTTACCACCACGGATTGCATGCAGGCCTGGCTCTTCTTCTCCTCCTCCTACTCCATCCTCCTCCCTCTCCTCCTCGGCTTACTGCTCCTTTTCTGCTGCTAGCGTCTCTTCCGATGTGCTGCCCAAGATCCCCAGAACCTATTCGAGAAGCCAGGTGAGATGTTGCCATGCTGTGCTGCGTCTGTTGTGCCTGGAAGCCAAGAGCCACACTGGCCCTGCACTCCTTTCAGCTTTGTGTTCACAGGCAGATCAGTGGCTAGCACCTCTCAATTTGACAGTTGGTAAAGTGGTGTGTGACAACGGTGCCAATCTGCTTAGCGCATTGAAACAAGGCAAAATTACGCACGTGCCATGCATGGCACACCTCTTAAACTTGGTCGTGCAGCGATTCATTGTCAAATACCCTGGGGTCCAGGACATCTTGCAGCAGGCAAGGAAAATCTGGGCCCATTTCAGAAGATCTTACATGGTCATGGCTCGCCTTGCTGACATTCAGTGGTGACACAATCTGCCGGTCAGACGTCTTATTTGCGATTGCCCGACGTGATGGAACTCAACCTTCTATATGCTTGATAGGCTGCTCCAGCAGAAATGTGCAGTTAACGACTACCTGTAAGAACTCAGCAGCAGAACAGGTTCTGGGAGCTTGGTTTTTTTCACCGCACCAGTAGCTGCTCATGCGCAACTCATGCAGACTTCTGCGGCCATTTGATGAGATCACCAAACTGGTCAGTCGCAGCCATGGTGCCATCAGTGACATGGTACCTTATGCCTTCTTTATGGAGCGTGCATTGCGTCGTGTCATTCATCAAGCCGTGGAGGAGCAGGAAGATGAGGAAGTCGCAATGCTGGATGAATTCCCAGGGGGGCTACTCTATCTGAGACAAGTCAACAACAGGAGTATGAAGAGGAGTCAGAGGAGGATGGAGCTGGGGCGGATGAGGAGGAGCAAGAAGAGCATGCTTTAAACCTTTCTGGGATCCCTGTTGTTGTGCGTGGATGGGGAGAGGAGAACGAGGAGGACGACATTATCCTGGATGATGAGCAGGAGCCAGGCCACCACACCGCTTCCAGTTTAGTGCAAATGGGGGCCTTCATGCTCCAGTGTTTTAACAGGGACCCCCGTATAAAAAGCATAAGGGTCAAGGACCAGTACTGGGTGGCAACGTACTTAGACCCCCGGTACAAACACAAAATGGCAGAAATGTTACCACCGTCACAGAGGGCTGTCAGAATGGAGCACTTCCAGGCCTTGTTTCGACAACTGCTGCTTTCTGCTTTTGCGTGCACTGGCAGAGGAGGAATTCCCACTCCCAGAGAAAGAGTTGCGGGTACCAATCCAACAGCGCCTGCAAGAAGAGGGCGGTTTGAAGATGTGTTGGTGACTTCTGATATGAGGTCATTCTTTCAGCCGACCCATCTACAGGTGTCATCTGGATCCAGCATCAGGGAACGCCTAGACCAACAGGTGTCTGACTACATCGGGTTAACGGCCAATGTGGACGCTCTGAGGAGTGATGAACCCCTGGACTACTGGGTGGGCAGGCTTGACCTCTGGCCAGAGCTTGCCCAATTTGCAATGGAACTGTTGGCTTGCCCCTCGTCCAGTGTCCTGTCCGAAAGGACGTTCAGCACAGCAGGGGGGATCGTGACTGATAAGCGCACTCGCCTAGCTCACGACAGTGTTGACTACCTGACATTTATAAAAATGAATGAGGCATGGGTCTCAGAGGAATTCAACACATGTGACCAGTAGACCATGTATATGCATAACTCTATAAACAATTTATTTAATCGAGCACACAGACCTTTTTTCTACCTTTGGCTCACTTCCTTGTACAAAAAAGCACACCATACTATATGCCCATACCCTCCTGTTTGAAGAGGTTTAGGTGTCATATTTTTGGGTCCCGCAGCGAGTTGCTGGTATCAGCACTGCTGTCAGTGCTCTCTATCTCGGTGCTGGTGTGAGTGCTTTCTCTCTCTATCTCGGTGCTGGTGTGGTGTCAATGCTTTCGATCTTGGTGCTGGTGTGATCTCTGTGCTCTCTATCTTGATGCTGGTGTGGTCTCAGTGCTCTCTACCTTGGTGCTGGTGTCAGTGCTCTCTATCACGGTGCTGGTGTCACTGCTCTCTATCACAGTGCTGGTGTCAGTGCTCTCTATCATGGCGCTGGTGTCAGTGCTCTCTATCTCGGTGCCGGTGTGGTGTCAGTGCTCTCTATCTCGGTGTTGGTGTGGTCGCAGTGCTCTCTAACTCGGTGCTGGTGTCAGTGCTCTCTAACTCAGTGCTGGTGTCAGTGCTCTCTATCTCGGTGCTGGTATCAGTGCATTCTATCTTGGTGCTGGTGTCAGTGCTCTCTATCTCGGTGCTGGTGTCAGTGTTCTCTATCACGGTGCTGGTGTGGTGTCAGTGCTCTCTATCTCTGTGCTGATGTCAGTGTTCTCTATCACGGTGCTGGTGTGGTGTCAGTACTCTATAGCTCAATGCTGGTGTGGTCTCCGTGCTCTCTATCACGGTGCTGGTGTGGTGTCAGTGCTCTCTAACTCAGTGCTGGTGTCAGTTCTCTCTATCACGGTGCTGGTGTGGTGTCAGTGCTCTCTATCTCGGTGCTGGTGTCAGTGCTCTCTATCACGGTGCAGGTGTCACTGCTCTCTATCACAGCGCTGGTGTCAGTGCTCTCTATCACGGTGATGATGTCAGTGCTCTCCATCTCGGTGCTGGTGTCAGTGCTCTCTATCACGGTGCTGGTGTCAGTGCTCTCTATCACGGTGCTGGTGTCAGTGTTCTCTATCACGGTGCTGGTGTGGTGTCAGTGCTCTCTATCTCAGTGCTGGTGTGGTCGCAGTGCTCTCTAACTCGGTGCTGGTGTCAGTGCTCTCTAACTCAGTGCTGGTGTCAGTGCTCTCTATCTTGGTGCTGGTATCAGTGCACTCTATCTTGGTGCTGGTGTCAGTGTTCTCTATCACGGTGCTGGTGTGGTGTCAGTGCTCTCTATCTCAGTGCTGGTGAGGTCGCTGTGCTCTCTAACTCGGTGCTGGTGTCAGTGCTCTCTAACTCGGTGCTGGTGTCAGTGCTCTCTATCTCTGTGCTGATGTCAGTGTTCTCTATCACGGTGCTGGTGTGGTGTCAGTACTCTATAGCTCAATGCTGGTGTGGTCTCCGTGCTCTCTATCACGGTGCTGGTGTGGTGTCAGTGCTCTATAACTCAGTGCTGGTGTCAGTTCTCTCTATCACAGTGCTGGTGTGGTGTCAGTGCTCTCTATCTCGGTGCTGGTGTCAGCGCTCTCTATCACGGTGCTGGTGTCACTGCTCTCTATCACAGCGCTGGTGTCAGTGTTCTCTATCACGGTGCTGATGTCAGTGCTCTCCATCTCGGTGCTGGTGTCAGTGCTCTCTATCACGGTGCTGGTGTCAGTGCTCTCTATCACGGTGCTGGTGGCTGTGCTCTCTATCACGGTGCTGGTGTGGTCTCAGTGCTCTCTATCACGGTGCTGGTGTCAGTGCTCTCTATCACGGTGCTGGTGTCACTGCTCTCTATCACGGTGCTGGTGTCAGTGATCCCTATCACTGTGCTGGTGTCAGTGCTCTCTATCTCGGTGCTGGTGTGGTGTCAGTGCTCTCTGTCTCGGTGCTGGTGTGGTGTCAGTGCTCTCTATCTCGGTGCTGGTGTGGTCTCAGTGCTCTCTATCATGGTGCTGGTGTCAGTGCTCTCTATCACGGTGCTGGTGTCTGTGCTCTCTATCACGGTGCTGGTGTAAGTGCTCTCTATCTCTGTGCTGGTGTCAGTGCTCTCTATCTCGGTGCTTCTGTCAGTGCTCTCTATCTTGGTGCTGGTGTCAGTGCTCTCTATCTATCTCAATGATGGTGTCAGTGCTCTCTATCACGGTGCTGGTGTGGTGTCGGTGCTCTCTATCTCGGTGCTGGTGTCAGTGCTCTCTATCACGGTGCTGGTGATCATCTCCTGCACTCTCTTCATAGCCTGCCCTGACCTTTCCTCTCCTCCATTGCCTTCATGTGCTCCTGAATTGTCAAAATTTCACAGATAAAAAAAGAATGCTTGTCATTGTCGATCCCAGATTCACTTCATACTTTTTTTATGTCAGTGTCCATGTGGTGGGACTATGTGTGCACAGCTAGTAAGTATTTTGTGGCTGAAAATATGACCTGTAGGTTTTTAAGGTTCGCTTGCCATTAAAGTCAATGCGGCCTGCCACGAACTTTGCGGTTGATGAACTTTTGACCGTGTTCACGGTTCGCATTCGCAAAACCATCTCTATTGGGGACAGATTATCATGGCACTGACAGCACTTTATTTTCCACTTTTTTTTTTACTCAGAAGCTGCACGTTGCTCTCCCTCTTCACAGGCTGTCTCTGTGTGAGGGGGAGAGCCGGCGATGAGAGATGAGCTCATGATGATCACTCTGATCAGTGCTAAATGGCTGCTGTGATTGGTCATTTAGAATGATCTGTGATTGGCTGTGTCCAAGGGACGGTACAGTGGTGTAGTAAGTTAGTAGGTTAGTAAGTAGGTTAGCGCTCTCACCTAGCAGTAACAAGGGTCGCTGCTTTGAATCCCAACCACGGCACTACCTGCCTGGAGTTTGCATGTTCTCCCTGTGCCTGCGTGGGATTCATCCAGGTTGTCTGGTTTCTTCCCACACTCCAAAGACATGCAGGTAGGTTAATTGGCTTCTGTCCAAAATTGGCCCTAGTATATGAATGGAGACCTTGGATCGTGGGCTCCTTGAGGGTAGAGACTGATGAGAGGGTGTAATGTACAGGGATAGGGACAATTGTAGAAACTCACTCAGGTTGAACTGGATGGACTGGTGTCTTTATTCAACCTTACTAACTATGTAACTATATAACTAACAATGTTTGTTGGTTTCTTGGCCATACAGCCTAACGATCTCCCGGATGAACACCCGAGCAGTTTCCAGGGCAGAAGGTGTATTCTTTAGGGGTATGAAGTGGGTCATTTTGGACAGACGGTAAACCATTACAAAGGTGGCTGTATGCCCTTCAGAAGGGGGTAGTCCAACTATAAAGTTCATGGCAATCATACTCCAGGGTCTGTCAGGAATTGGTAGCAGTCTGAAGAGACCACAGGACTTGGTCATGGCAGACTTGCTTTGGGTACAGATGACACATGACTTGACATATTGTCAGGTCACCTTGAGGCCAGGTGACAGATGCACACCGTAGGGATCAGGAGTGCACCGCAAGGTTGTGGACCCTACGGCTGACTGCTGCGGACCGGGGTTCAAGGTGATAGGAAGGCAGGGCTGCCAGAACACCAAGATGGATCCCACCGGGGTTAGAGCGTAAGATTCCCTGAGGCGCGGAGTCTAAGAACCAGCAGGTGTTCACCAGAGCCTCTAGTGGTGAGGATGGACTTGGCTGCAACTGAGCTCCAGGTCATGACCCCCAGGGTCCCTCAGCTCACACCCACAGTAGGCAACAGGAGGATAGGGATGGTGAGGGACAAAGCCAAGGTCGGGGCCACAAGCAGACAGGAATAGTCAGGGACACGCCAAAGGGTCAGGATCACAGGCAAACAGGGATAGTCAAGGACACGCCAAAGTTGGTAACGGGAAACAACAGAATAGCACACGGCAGGTAACAGGAAGCTAACACACAAAGGTTGATCAGCAGGGTTGGTCTGCAGTGCACAGGTTAATATAGAGTTCTCTGATAGGAGCTAGGGTGGAGCCATGTCAGAGGATGGATTACAAAAACAGTCAGGTGAGGGTCGGCTGGTCTCTAGAGATGAACACATGGAGACAGGTAAGCAGACGAACTCTATTGCATAACCATGACACATATACCTTACAAACTTTCTCGAGCTTCGGCCACCAGAACATGTGCTGAATTAACTCGAGAGTCTTATGGACCCCAAAATGTCCGGCAGGAGGGTGGTTATGACACAGGCTCAGTACTTTTGTCTGGCCCTTCTCTGGCACAAAGAAAATTATGTCTTTCCAAATCATTCCATCCTTGGGTATCGGGGTCACTCCTGGTGGACAGGACACCCCCTCTGAGCCTTGTTTTAGATCGGACATCAGGTCTGTCTAGAGAAGCATAAAGTTGCCCTCAGATAAAATAGTATCCGGAACAGAGATTTCCTTGGGGTCATCGTACATGTGAGAGAGAGTGTCGGGCTTGATGTTTTTTGATCCTGGCCGGTAGATGATGTGAAAAAAAATCTGGAAAAGAATAGTGCCCACCATGCTTGGCACAGCTTCAGATGTTTGGCAGTTCATAAATATTCCAGATTCTTATGATCCATGTAGATAAGTATGGGATGTGCCTCCCCCTCCAGCAGGTATCGCCATTCTTCAAGTGTGGCTTTAATGGCCTACGTCATAATTCCTCTCAGCAGGAGAAAGCTTACAGGGAGAAGAAAGCTATGGGGTGCATAAGATCCTTGAGTCCCTGGCGCTGAGAAATAACTGCCCCCACAGATGTTTCTGAGGCGTCAACCTCAAGTAGGTAAGGGAGAGTGGGATCCGGATTTCTCAGGATGGGGGCAGAGGTAAAAAAGGCCCTTTAGGGTAGAAAAGGTGGCTTGTGCCTCGGAATTCCAGTGAAATCAGACGTTCCGTTTTGTTAGCTGGGTGATTGGGGGAAATGATTGCCAAGAATCCTTTGATAAACCTTCTGTAAAAATTGGCGAAGCCAACAAAAAGTTGCACCCCCTTCTTGTCTGAGGGTGCAGGCCAGTCCAGGACAGCTGTGGACTTTTATGGGTCCATCTTGAACCCTTCTGTGGATATTACTAGGCCCAGGAACTGGATACTCTTCCGCTCTAACTCACATTTTCTGGTTTGGCGTACAGCCCATGTTGATGGAGTCGGCAGAGTACCATCTTGACGTGTTTCTGGTGCTGATCCAGGGATGTGGAAAAGTTCAGAATATCATCTAAATAGGCTATTACGAATATATCTAGGTAGTCTCTGAAGATATCATTTATCAGGTGCTAGAAAGTAGCAGGGACGTTACACAGGTCGAAGGGCATCACTAGATATTCGTAGTGGCCAAACCTGGTACGATAGGCCGTTTTACACTCGTCGCCTGAACGAATATGAACCAAATTGTAGGCCCCTTGGAGGTCGAGTTTGGTGAACACAACAGTAGTTCTTAGTCTTTAACCACTTGCTTACTGGGCACTTAAACCCCCCTCAGTCCCAGACCAATTTTCAGCTTTCAGCGCTGATGCACTTTGAGTGACAATTGCGCGGCCATACAACACTGTACCCAAATGAAATTTTTATCATTTTTTTCCCACAAATAGAGCTTTCTTTTGGTGGTATTTAGTTACAGCTCGGAGTTTTATTTTTTGCTAAACAAACAAAAAAAGATGCAAAAAAAAAAAAAAAAAAAATCATGTTTTAATAGTTTGTTATAAAATTTTGCAAACGGGTCATTTTTCTCCTTCATTGAAGTGCGCTGATTAGGCGGCACTGATAGGCTGCATTGGTGGGCACTGATGGGCTGCATTGGTGGGCACTGATGGGCTGCATTGGTGGGCACTGATAGGCTGCACTGGTGGGCACTGATAGGCATAGTTAAGGCGGCACTAATAGGCACAGATAAGGCGGCACCGATGGGCACAGATAAGGCGGCACTGATGGGCAAAGATGGGCACAGATAAGATGGCACGGATGGGTGGCACGGATAAGTGGCACGGATGGGTGGCACGGATGGGCACTGATAGGTACCACAGATAGATGGGACTGATGGGCACTGATAGGTGGCACTGATAGGTGGCTCTGATAGGTGGCACTGCTGGGCACTGATGGGCGGCACTGCTGGGCACTGATGGGCGGCACTGCTGGGCACTGATGGGCGGCACTGGGGTGCAGCACCTGAGGCAGATTTTGGGTGGCACTGTGGGTGGCACTGCTGGGTGGCACTGTGGGCACTGCTGGGTGGCACTGTGGGCACTGCTGGGTGGCACTGGGCACTATGGGCACTGCTGGGTGGCACTGACAGGGGGGCACTTACTTTATTTCAGGATGGCACTGCGGGTGGCAGGTGGGCACTGGCAGGGGGCAGGTGTCCTTTTAAATTGCTGGCCGTGATCGGGACTGATGTCCCGAACACGGCCGCCGGCGATCGGCTTTTTTTTTTTCTCCTCGCGCTGTCAGCGCGAGGAGGAATACTAGCCGATTACCGGCTCCGTTTTATCACATGATCAGCTGTCATTGGCTGACAGCTGATCACGTGATAAGGGGTCGGGATCGACCCCTTACACGGATCGGTGATCAGGCGAGTCTCACGGACTCGCCGATCACAGAGCGCGCCGCGCGCGCCCCTCAGGGGGCGCGCAGGCCGCTCGTAACCGGGACTACGTCAATAGACGTAGTCCCGAAAATGTGGGTCCGCGCTATTGCCGTCATTTTGCAATAGCGCGGATCCCAAGTGGTTAAAAAAGATCAGGCACCAGGGGTAAAGGATATCGGTTCATGACCTTGACTTTGTTCAGCTCCCGGTAGTCCACACAAAGACGTAATGAGTGGACTTTTTATTTCTACAAAAAAGATTCCTGCCCCAGTTGGAGAGGTGGATGGCCGGATGAATCCCCTCTTCAGATTTTTATCAACATACTACTTTAAAACCTCCAACTTCCGTTCAGGCAGGGGGAAAATCTGCCCGAAAGGGATTTCAGCTCCAGGCAGCATCTCGATCGGGCAATTGTAGGAATGATGGGGAGCAAGAGTCTCTGCCCCTCATTTACTATAGACATCTAAGAACTTGTGGTACTGTTCAGGTACTGCTGAGCGTAACTCTAAGCCCTTGTACACACGGTTGGAAATTCAGAAGGAAAATGTCTGATTGGACCATATTGTCGGATAATCTGACCGTGTGTGGGCTCCATTGGACTGTTTCCGTCGGAATATCCGACCAAAAAACTTTGAGAGCTGGATATAAAATTTTCCGACAACATGATCCGATGCGTGTCAGTTTGCGATCGTGTGTAGCCTAGTCTGATGGACAAAGTGCCACGCATGCTCAGCATAAATTCTGAGACATAAACACTCGGTCAGGTAAAAGTACCGTTCGTAATCGCTATATCACATTCGTCACGCTGCAATGTTAAAAATTCTTTAATGCAGCGCATTCTCTTTTTCTTTAGAATGCTACAAGAATGAAGTTGTTTTGCTGCTCATATTCACACACACTTCTTTTTCCTCATTTCATGAATACAATATTTTTTTTTTTTAACACATTCATTTTTATTGAAAGTTTCAGAAAGACATAAATCACAAAATAAACAGACATCTGAAAGTTCAATTTTGAGGGGAAAACAAAGGATACAGTATACAAATAGACAAATTATAGAAAAATCAGTAGTTTCATAAGGAGATCACAATTCCAGAATCATACCGTTATATTACAATGATTACAGTAACAACTTATTATGAGTTCTCCGAGTCTCTGTATAGGAATGGAACAAACAAAACAAGAAAAGAAGAAAAAAAAAAAAGAAACAGTATGCCCAAGCGTGTATCTAAACAGATATATGTGGAGGAGGAAGAAAGTAGGGATTGAGCGTAAGATGGGAAAAGAGTAGGGCTATTGGGGGGATTGGGCTTCAGTTGGGCCTTTAAATTATTATGCTGTAAAGCAAAGATACTTACATCAAATACACTTATCTCAAGACGTGAAGAGTGTCATTCAGTTACAGTTAGATAGTTATCATTAGTCCTTAAACCGGTAGAGGGAACTGATCTGTCCAACTTTTCCATCTATATTCGGCCTTCCCCCTAGATCCCCGCCTTCCGGCCAATAGAATTTCGTATATAGAATGAGTTTGTATAATTGAGTAGATTTCAGAAATGTTAGGTGCCATATTGCTTCTCCATTTTCTGGTTATAAGCAGTCTGGCAGCCAAAAGTATATGAGTAACCACTATGCGGAGATCCAGGGGGAAAGTCTCAATTCCTAGGTTCAGAAGAGCTAGGCCTACATTCGAGGGGGTAATCATCCCAGTAACAGAGGAGATCAAACGAAACACTGCATTCCAAAAAGTACTCAAGGTCTTACATGACCACAAAATATGCATAAGATTTCCTACTTCCCCACATCCCCTCCAACAGAGTTGAGAGTGAGCCTGAGAAAACATATTCATACGATAAGGTGTTAGGTACCATCTCAATGCTATTTTTTGGGATAGCTCCCAATGATTTATACACTTAGTAGCTGTATATATTGTTTTAAAGGCGGTCTGCCATTGTTGTGTCGTATATGTGGTTCCTACATCTGTTTCCCATTTCAAGAATGGCGTTGTTTTGACAAATATATTTTTGTTTTGGAAGAGCAAATAGAAGATAGATATTCCTTTTTTAGGAGTGTTTAATTAGTTAAGGTATTTCCATGCGACCTCACGTACAGGTATATGGTAGGTGTCTATAGACCCCAGAAAATGGGAAATTTGACCCCGGTGGCGTATCTGTCTTTCTCCTGACGCCCGTATTCCTTCTTTAAAGCATCAAACGATCTAAGGGAGTTGTTATGAAACAGATCAGCCACAAACTCAACTCCCTTTGATCGCCAATGTCTGAGTGAGATATTCGGGATGATTTCTGAGACTATCTCTAAGGGTATTGGGATGTCGATCTGTTTGTCTACTGGTGACAAGGTTTTACTGAGATCTCTCCAGGCTTGCAGGGAAGCCTGAAGAGTCAAAGGCAAAGTCTTGAGCGAAAATGGTTTCCACTTGTCTATTAGCAGTAGGGAAGGTAAATCTTTTGTAGGGCCTATAGATCGTTCTATAGCACTCCAATGGGAGCCCTGTGCACCCATAAACCAATTTCGAAGTTGAACAAGTATTGATGCTCGGTAGTAGTCTTCTAAAATTGGGTATCCCATACCTCCTGCTGTTCTGGGTTTTAGAGCACCTGGGTCTTTTGGTCTGCCAAATATATTTAGTCAGTATAGAGTCTAAGGATTTAAGGTGGGCGACCTTAAGGGGCACTGGTAGGGTTCGATAAATATACAGAATTTGTGGAAGAAGGATCATTTTAAACGATGCTAGTCTCCCAGACCACGAAAGTTCAATTTTAGCCAGGCGATTGGTTTCTTGTGTTAAGTGGTCTGAAAGTTTTTGATAGTTTATTGTAGCTAATTTAGTCGGGTCTGCGACCAATTGGAGGCCTAAGTATGTAATACATCCGGTGCTCCATGAATAGGGAAACATATTTTTTAAATTATCTTGAAGGTCAGTGGGAACATTGATGGGAAGGATTAACGATTTCGAAAAATTTATTTTGTAGTATGAGATTTGGCTAAAGCTATCGAGAACTTCATGGGCACGAGACAGGGATTGTGTGGGAGACTTTAAAAAAAGAATGACATCATCAGCAAATAAGTTTATTTTATGGGAACTGCCCTGGAAAGAGAAACCATCAATACTTGAGTGGGAACTAATTTTTTCTGCTAAAGGTTCTATGAGTAAGTTGAAGATAGAAGGGGAGAGGGGACATCCCTGTCTCATGCCATTTGTAATCGAAAAGATTTGTGAGAGGGTATTCGACGTATATACTTGGGCAGAGGGCAACGAGTACAGGGCTAAAATGGCTGAAAGTATGGGTCCATCAAAGCCAAACTTTTTGAGAACATGCACCATGTACCCCCAGTGTATCCTGTCGAATGCCTTCTCCGCATCCAAAGAGAGGAGCAGAGAAGGCGTCCGACAGGATTTCGCATGTTGAATTATATTAATAACTCTGCGAGTAGCATCTGGGGGTTGTCTCCCCGCCGTAAAGCCGTATTGATCCGGGTTAATCAAAGAGGGCAAGATATTTAAAAGCCTATGGGCTAGTATTTTAGCGTATAGTTTAACATCAGTGTTTAAAAGGGCGATCGGATGAAAGTTAGGGGGAACATCAGGAGTTTTACCTGGTTTTGGGATGGTTACTACATAAGCTCTAAGCATTTCAGGGGGGAATGAAGAGAGCAGGGTCGCTTTAGAGAAGACATCTTGCAATGTGGATGACAGGATGGGGGCAAATGATTTGTAGTAAAAGAGACGTTTTAAGTGTGAAAGTCACTGTATCTCTGATGGCAATGGCAACGCCCTTACATTTGTGGGCAGCAGATGCATGAAACACATGCGGGTATCTCCTATTTGTGAGGCGAAATTGGTCTTGCACTAAAAGGTGAGATTCTTGTATACATAAAACATCAGCATGTAGCTTACGGTCTTCTTTCCACAATGCCGCTCTCTTGGCCGGGTGGTTAAGTGGGTGTTAAAAGAGATTATGTTTAGCATGTTAACAGGTGGTAGGTGAGAGCGTGTAGTTGCCATACCTGATATCCATCACAGAGATCGAATTTACTGAGTGTCCTCCAGTGAGATTGTTCTTGAGAGGTCTTATAAGGTCCAAACGTATATCAATGTGGTCCATCCTGGGATAGAGAGGAAGAAGCCCATCCTGAGGAACAAAGAAAAAAAAAAAACAGAAGCAAACGAGAACAAAAGGTAAGTCCAGATCCAGAACATATGAAATAAAAAAGGGATTCTGCTTGGAATCCTGTAGCAAAAATACTGCAGATTTCCTAGTGGGGTGTATAGTCACTTAGTGGCCAATGTGCCTAGGGAATTAGGTATGTGAGTTGGTATTGAAGTTGCGTATAAGGGTGTTCAAGCATTGCGTTTAGCATTGGTATTTTTATGTTTCCTGGAGACGACTTGCCATGTGTCACGAGTGTCTGTTTTAGTCGTTGAAGACGGGTTAGGCAAAGCTTGTTCCGGCAGAATGTCCCATGTACGGAGCAATTGTAAACCCTCTTCTAATGAGTTCACCACCGTCGTATGTTCATCCTTAGTTATAGTTAATTTGGCTGGATAGCCCCAACGGTATACAATGGCATGATTAAAAGGCCTTGCGCTTTTGCATGGTGTACTGGGAGAGGTCCGCAAAGATTTGGATATTTGCAAATCTTTCAGGTGGTTGATTATTTTTGCGGTAGGCAGCCATGAAACGATCCTTAATGTGATAGAAGTGGACCCTCATGAGAATATCCCTAGGGATGTTATCAGGCAAATGAGAGGGTTTGGGGATGTGGTGGATCCTGTCTATAATCATACCAGCTTCAATTAGATCTGGCAAGAAAGATTTCATGAGGTCTTGGGCATATTGTTGTAATTGTGATTGCTTCGGGAACACCTCTAAGTTTTAGGTTGTTCCGTCTTGACCTATCCTCCAGGTCCGCGACCTTTGACCTGAGCCAGGTCACTTTGTCAGCTTGGTCATTGTGTGCATCAACTAGAGAATTGTATGATGATGCAAACTCCCCCATTTTATGTTCCACGTGGTCTACTCTCTCCCCCAGCTCCCCCAAATCAGATCTGAAACTTCTCATGCAATCCATCAAGTCAGCATGGAGGGAGCTGCGGAGGGACACGAGCATGTCCTTTAGTGTGGTGTCTGACACCGGTTGATTTGTTGTGTGGAATGAAGTGAGCATCTCAGCCAATTCCCTAGTGTCATCCAGCCAGTCCTGATCCCCGCTCACTTTGTCTACGTCGGGTTCCACCATCAGTCGCGGTTTAGATTTCGCTGGGCTGCGGGACAGCGGCGTGGAGATCTCCGGGTGCTGCCGATGTGGGAGCTTCTGGGAGCTCGAGCTGGGCGTGGATGTGCTGGATCTACTGGATGCCGCCGGCGCCATCTTTAGCTAGGCCACAGTCCTTCTGCGGGAAGAAATGTTGTAATTTTTGTAGCTGGGAGGCTCCTTTCCTCTTCCGAACCATGGCGGTGGAGTGAGGGGCTTCTTCCAAAGAGGTGGTGAAGCGATGGGTATAGCTGAACACCCTTGTTCGTTGTAATTCCCGTCTTTGGCACGGAGCTAACTGCCTACACGTCCATGCAGTAGCTCAGTAGCCACGCCCCCAAAACAATATTTTAATTAGTCACATCTCCCTAATCATTTATTTATTTTGTTAAAATTTTGTGGTTGGTTTTTTTTAATCAAGATTTCCTTTTTTGTCAATTTGCTCATCTTTGGAATTTTTTGGTGTGCTTTGTGTGTCAACTTACCACAACACCACTATTATCTTTTTATTTTATTGTTTTCTTTTTTAATCTCTAGGAGGTTGTTTAGTGTTGGCGCCCCTTGTTATTAATTTGACTTTGTATTTTTGAAATGTACCTGCCTACTCACAAAAAAACTGTCCTTTTTGAAGTAAAACACATAGGCAAGTATTTCCTGAACCAAAAAAAAACCTTTATTTAGGTGTCAGAAACAAATAAAGAGGGAGGCAGCGCTGGAGATACTGGGGAGATTAGCGAAGCCTTTGGCCCCCAGGGCACACGTCAACTATTTAAATGCAAAAATTAGTGGCTTGAGGAGTACATATTTGAGAGAGAACAGTCTGGTCCTGAAGTCCAAGAAATCCGGAACAGGAGCAGATGACATCAATGTCCCCAGGCTGAACCCAGGTCATCACTCTCTGGTCTTCCTTCCACGCTTCCTTCCAGGCTGTGGCTGTGGTGCTGGAGGTGTGGCAGAAGGAGGAGGAGGAGGAGGAGCATGGTCCAAATCACACAAGTGTGTTGTTTGTGTGATTTGGCCCAACAACCCCTTATTGAGTGTGTGGATAATGAGCTCCTCACACATGAAGTGTTGCCCCTCCTCCATTTGCTGGAGTTTGCAGGCAGCCAAGGCGGCAATGGCCTCTTGATATGTGGGGGTGGCTTTGAGGACCGTTGAAGCCTCCCCAATTAGCTTCAGAGCCGACTCCTCCACATTGCCCCCTTTTCTGGCCTTTTTGGGTAGGAGGAGGAGGGGAGGGACCTGGGATTGAGTCAGGATCCTAGGCCTGCTCATCTCTTGGCTGCCACTTACCCCTGCCTCCTCCTGGCTGCCACGTTCCACAGCCACCTCCTGGCTGTTGCATTCCACACCCTCCTCCTGGCTGAGGTCTTCCTCTGTATGAAAAAGGGACCTAGTTTTAGTTTTTGGTTCATCAAACACACACCTTTTTCAGCTCTTGACTGTTGCAAATTGTTAACAAATAGAAAAGACTATCATTCTGAGCCCAGCATTTTTCATTCGTGGCTCAAATGTTTTGGCCACTACTGTCTATTGATATGTGAAACACTTTCTAAAATCAGCAATTAGTGAGCAACATTCAAGTTAACATCATTCATTTTTACTCCAAATATATGTAGAACAATACTATACGTGGCTCAAGCTGTGATCCTCCAGTTCTTTCTGTCTGAAAGGCCCAGGTTGGGCATCAGTAGACTCAGCAGGAGTGGAATGAAGCATAGAAGGACGCATGGAAGGAAGAGTAGAGATGGATTCCCTGACCTCAGCCTGGTCTGAAAATGCATCTTCTCATAGTATCACAGCTTGGGGACATAAACTTCATCTGTTGCTGCTCCAGTTTGCATGGACTTCAGCACCTTCTTGCGCTCCCTCAGATATGTACTCCTCAGATAACCAATTTTATTTTTTAAATAGGTGATGTCTGCCCTGGGGACCACTGGCGTCACAAACTCCAGCAGTTTCTCCATTGCTGCCTGCCTCTTTAATTTGTTACTGTAGTGGGGATGTGTAGCTTGCCACAGACAGGGCAGCTCCCTGTACTTGTCGATGAACAGGGGGAGAAAGCTGTGGTCGTTAAACCCATCCATATTATCTGCAAGACACAACACAAGACAAACCCTAATGTCAGGCTAAACGCTCCTAATCTTGTCCCGATATAGGCCTCAATCTAGAAGCAGTATAAGCTAGTGATGTACCAAGTTAAAATTGTACCTTCATTTGAACGATCGGCACTTCAGCTTCTCCTTCTGCTCAAAGATCGTACGTACGACACACGCGTGTTGCGTTTTATATACAGTGCGCATGTGTGAAACTCCGCTCACCCCTGACGTTCTTTCTAGTCTATTCCCCGCCCCTTCTCTTTCGGCGCAGTGGGGAGAGCACATGGCGGAGACACAGCAGGGGCATGCTAATTATACTAACGAGGAGGAGGACACGGAAAGCCCGGAGCCAGAAACATCCCGATCCCGGAGGAGAAGATTTAAGGCCTCAAATATGTCTTTTGGAGAGATGTTGGAAATATTGAAGAGGAACGACTATTATAGGAAGTATGGACCTTACCCAAACCCAAATGTCAGAAAGGCCAAGATCATGACTAAAGTTGTGAAGAGTCTTCAGAAGAATTTTGGGGTACGACGATCCAAGGATCAACTAAGAAAACGCTGGTAAGACCCAAAATTGAGGGAGCACGATCAGTACAGAAGGATCAAGCAAGTTCTTCAAAATAGTAAGTAGTTGTTGTGTGTTCATATTATTATTATTGCTTGCATACTGCTCCATGTGCTTTGATTTAATGTTGTACAGTTTAAAATGGCCACTTTCATGTTCATGGGTTCAATCGTTCGTAATAAACATCGTTCGTTAGCCCACTCCAAAAACAATGTTTTGCCAAGTTGCACTTGACTACATTTTTTCACACAACAGGTAAGTATTTCAGCTTTAGAAAGTGTCAAAAATAATGTTTTCACTTTTGAACTCTGCCAAAAAACACAATTGTACGACACTTCCAAGCAATGTTTCATATTCCTATTTCTGCCCTCAAATATCTGTGTGCTAAGTATTCCTTTTTTACATTTCCATAGGGGAGAGAAGACTCGGGACGTCTATGGACACCAGGGACCCCACACCTCCCAAAGAAGGGGAAATACCTACACCAGAAGCAGAGGAGGAGGAAGGAAAGATTGTCGAAATTGGGGAAATTGGCACCCCAACAGGTGGGTGTCGGAGACCACAGCTTCGAGTAAGCTAATCAATGTATATCTGCATATTTATAATACATGGTGTGTTTTTTTTGGTTTCTTTTTAGGTGATGTGGATGTTGTGGAAGAAGAATCACAGTTTACCAGTGAAAGTGCCCAGATCCTCATTAGGGAGATAATGGGGTGCAATCGCGATTTAGAGAATATCCAGAAAAACATCAATGATGTTCAGCAAAAAATGAAGAACATCATTGATGTTTTAGGGAGAGTCTGAAACACCCAAAACTAGCTAGCATCTCCCATCCTGGGGGGATCAATGAACACGTTTTGTGGGTGCAACCCCTTCCTTGCTACAAAAGTGGCTGAGATGAAGGGGTTGCACCCCCAAAACATGTACATTGATACCCCACGAGGGGAGATAGCACATGTTGACATTAGGCATGGGATCAGGAGTAGTGATGGACGAACTTCCGACGGGACGTTTCGCAAACGCGGCCGATAGTTCGCGAACCGTAACGTTTGCGGCGGGCCCCATTGACTTCAATGGGAGGTGAACTTTGCAAACCTACAGGTCAAATTTGCAGCCACAAAATAATTACTAGATGTGCAAACATAGTCCCACCACATGGCCAATGACATAACACATGTATGAGGTGAATCTGGGATCGACAACTACAAGCATTCTTTTTTTATATGTGAAATTGTTGTGACAATTCAGGACTGTGAAGGCAATGGAGGAGAGGGAAGGTCAGGGTAGGCAAAGAAGAGGGTGCAGGAGATGATCACCAGCAGCGTGACATAAAGCACTGACACCAGCACCGTGAATTACAGCACTGACATCAGCAGCGTGACATACAGCAATGACACCTGCACCATGATAGAGTGATCTGACACCAGCACCGGGATAGAGAGTATTGACATCAGCAGCGTGACATAAAGCACTGACACCAGCACCGTGATATACAGCACTGACACCAGCACCGTGATATACAGCACTGACACCAGCACCGTGATAGAGAGCACTGACATCAGCAGCGTGACATAAAGCACTCACACCAGCACCGTGATATACAGCACTGACACCAGCACCGTGATATACAGCACTGACACCTGCACCATAAGCAGCCCCAGGAGGAAGTCAGCATAGCACAGGGATGGTGGGAGCCCCTCATAATGAGCATAGCACAGGGATGGTGGGAGCCCCTCATAATATGCACAGCAGAGGTATAGCCCCAGGAGGAAGTCAGCACAGCACAGGGATGGTGGGAGCCCCTCATAATAAGCAGCCCTAGGAGGAAGTCAGCACAGCACAGGGATGGTTAAGGGCCCCTCATAATAAGCAGCCCCAGTAGAAATATGACACCACTCAACCTCTTCAAACAGGAGGGTACGGGCATATAGTACGGTGTGCTTTTTTTTGGACAAGGAAGTGAGCCAAATGAAGTAAGAAGGTCTGTGTGCTCGATTAAAAAAATAATTTATAGACATATACATGGTCTACTGGTCACATGTGTTGAATTCCTATGAGATCCATGCCTCATTCATTTTTAGAAATGTGAGGTAGTTAAGCGTACTCGCCTAGCTCTCGACAGTGTTATCGGTTACGATCCCCCCTGCTGCGCTGAACGTCCTTTCGGACAGGACACTGGACGAGGGGCAAGCCAACAGTTTGATTGCAAATTGGGCAAGCTCTGGCCAGAGGTCAAGCCTGCCCACCCAGTAGTCCAGGGGTTCATCACTCCTCAGAGCGTCCACATCGGCCGTTAACCTGATGTAGTCGGACACCTGACGGTCTAGGCGTTCCCTGATGCTGGATCTGGATGACACCTGTCGATGGGTCGGCTGAAAGAATGACCTCATATCTGAAGTCACCAACACATCTTCAAACCGGCCTCTTCTTGCAGGCGCTGTTGGATTGGTACCCGCAACTCCTTCACTGGGAGTGGGAATTGCTCCTCTGCCAGCGCACGTAAAAGCAGAATGCAGCATTTCTCAAAGCAAGGCCTGGAAGTGCTCCATTCTGACAGCCCTCTATGATGGTGGTAACATTTCCATAATTTTGTGTTTGTACCGGGGGTCTAAGTACGTTGCCACCCAGTACTGGTCCTTGACCCTTATGCTTTTTATACGGGGTCCCTGTTAAAACACTGGAGCATGAAGGCCCCCCATTTTCACTAAACTGGAAGCGGTGTGGTGGCCTGGCTCCTGCTCATCATCCAGGATAATGTCGTCCTCCTCGTTCTCCTCTCCCCATCCACGCACAACAACAGGGATCCCAGAAAGGTTTAAAGCATGCTCTTCTTGCTCCTCCTCATCTGCCCCGACACCATCCTCCTCTGACTCCTCTTCAGACTCCTGTTGTTCACTTGTCTCAGATAGAGTAGCCCCCCCTGGGAATTCATCCAGCATTGCGACTTCCTCATCTTCCCGCTCCTCCACAGCTTGATAAATGACACAACGCAATGCACGCTCCATAAAGAAGGCATAAGGTACCATGTCACTGATGGCGCCATGGCTGCGACTGACCAGTTTGGTGATCTCCTCAAATGGCCGCAGAAGTCTGCATGCGTCGCGCATGAGCAGCCACTGGCGTGGTGAAAAAAACCCAGCTCCCCAGAACCTGTTCTGCTGCAGAGTTCATACAGGTAGACGTCAACTCACGTCGGGCAATCGCAAATAAGACGTCTGACCGGCAGATTGTGTCGCCGCTGAATGTCAGCAAGGCGAGCCACGGCCGTGTAAGATCTTCTGAAATGGGCCGAGATTTTCCTTGCCTGCCGCAAGATGTCCTGGACCCCAGGGTATTTGATAACGAAACCTCTGCACGACCAAGTTTAAGACGTGTGCCATGCATGGCACGTGCGTGATTTTGCCCTGTTTCAATGGGCTAAACAGATTGGCACCGTTGTCACACACCACTTTACCAACTGTCAAATTGAGCGGTGTTAGCCACTGATCTGCCTGTGAAAGCAAAGCTGAAAGGAGTGCCGGGCCAGTGTGGCTCTTGGCTTCCCGGCACAACAGACGCAGCACGGCATGGCAATGTCTCACCTGGCATGTCGAATAGGTTCTGGGGAGCTTGGGCGGCTCAGCAGAAGAGACGCTAGCAGCGGAAAAGGAGGAGTCAGCCGAGGAGGAGAGGGAGGAGGATGGAGTAGGAGGAGAAGAGCCAGGCCTGCATGCAATCCGTGGCGGTAAAACCAAATCTACACGGGTGCCACGGGTTACATGCTTGCCGGCCGTCAGAAGGTTCACCCAGTGGGCAGTAAAAGTGATATACCTTCCCTGCCCGTGTTTGCTAGACCACGTGTCTGTGGTCAGATGTATCTTGGCACCGACACTGTGTGCCAGAGATACATTCACTTGCCGCTGAACATGGCCATAAAGCTCTGGGATGCCCTTCTCTGAGAAATACTCCCTTCCTGGGACCTTTCATTGTGGTGTTCCAATGGCCACAAATTTTCGAAAGGCCTCAGAGTCCACCAGTTTATATGGCAGTAGTTGGTGGGCTATCAGTTCTGACAAGCCAGCCGTCAACCGTTGGGCAAGAGGGTTATCTAGCATCATCATTTTTTTACGCTCAAACATTAGGCCCACGGAAGCCTGCCTTTTTGCAGAAAAACGTGAGCTTGGCGTGATGGACGGTGGAGTGGAGGACAATTGTGAGGAGAGAGGAGAAGAAGAAGTAGAAGACGAGGCTGGACAATGAGAGCCTGGAGTGTGGCTTTGTGTGTTCCGTTGCTCCCACTGGGCTCGGTGATGGCTGCTCATGTGCCTTCTTAAGGCGGTCGTCCCTAGGTGAGTGTTGGGCTTACCGCGACTAATGCGTTCACTGCAAAGATTGCAGATGGCAACGCTATTTTAAGCAGCGGACACGTTAAAAAAAAGCCCACACTGCGGAGCCATGTGCCGGCGTCCTGGGAGCGCCAGATGTGACCGTACATGGTCGATGACTCGCTCCTGATACATTAGCAGTCTGCTTTGTCCCTCCTGTGCAATGTAAGTTATTCCTGCTTCTCCTCCCTATCTGCTGGTCCATATCTCCCTCTGAACTCCCCTTCTCTTCCTCTCTTGTGGGCACCCACGTGACATCACTAGACACGTCATCATCAACGTCACCTTCCCCACCGCTATAAGTAGAGATCTCGGAGTAGGCAGCAACACCGGGGGCCAACCTCCTCCTTGGGCTGATCTGGGTACTGTCGTCAGACTGCTGAGTGGCGGTTGTTGCTACCTCCTCTTCCTGATCCAATTCCAAGAGTGGCTGCACATCAGAAATGTCTTGATATGGATCGGAAAATAATTCCTGTGACTCAAGCGGAAGGTAATTGGTGGTGGTGGTGTTGTCGGTGGTAGTGTCTTTGGGGGTGCACATAGCAGAGAGTGAAGAAGAGGGTGCAGATCGAGAGGATGAGGAGGGTGCAGAAGAGTAAGGCTGAGTGAGCCACTCAACCAAGTCTGGTGCGTCCTTTAACCACTTTAGATCCGCGCTATAGTCAAATGATGGCTACAGCGCGGATCTCAATTTCTGGGACTACGTCTATTGACGCCGTCCCCTTTAAGAGCTCCCTGCGCGGGCCCGGGAGCGTGCATCGGGAAAAATCTGTGTTGGCCGTGTCCCCTGGACACAGCCAATCACAGATCGCTGTAAACGGCCAATCACAGCGGCAGTTTACAGCGCGATCGCCGCCTCCAATGGGTGATGATCTCAAATGTAAACAAATGAGATCATCACCCATTGCCGAATCTGTCTCCTCACACAGCGAAAGCGTGTGAGGAGAGAGATACTGTAAGTGAACAAAAAAAAAGTTGTTTCTGCCATCTGTGCCCATATTTACCCTGCCAGTGCCCAGATCTACCCTGCCAGTGCCCAGATCTACCCCGCCAGTGCCCATCTCTACCCCACCTGTGCCAACCTGTGCTCACCTGTGGCCACCTGTGCACCGCCAGTGCCCACCTGTGCACCACCAGTGCCCCATCTGTGCACCGCCAGTGCCCGCCAGTGCCCATCTGTGCACCGCCAGTGCCCATCTGTGCACCGCCAGTGCCCGCCAGTGCCCATCTGTGCACCGCCAGTGCCCGTCAGTGCCAATCGGTGCCCATCTGTACCAATCGGTGCCCATCTGTGCCGCCTCAGCAGTGCCCATCTGTGCCGCTTCAGCAGTGCCCATCTGTGCCGCTTCAGCAGTGCCCATCTGTGCCGCCTCAGCAGTGCCCATCTGTGCCCATCTGCTGCCTCATCAGTGCACATCTGCAATAAATCTGCACATCTGTGCAATAAATCAGTGCACATCTGTGCCGACCCATCAGTGCCCATCTGCCGACTCAGCAGTGCCCATCTGTGCCGACTCAGCAGTGCCCATCTGTGCCGACTCAGCAGTGCCCATCTGCCACATCAGCAGTGCCCATATGCCACCTCAGCAGTGCCCATCTGCCGCCTCATCAGTGCACATCCGTGCAATAAATCTGCACATCTGTGCAATAAATCAGTGCACATCTGTGCCGACCCATCAGTGCCCATTTGTGCCACCTCAAAAGCACCCATCTGTGCCACCTCAAAAGTGCCCATCTGTGCCACCTCAAAAGCGCCCATCTGTGCCACCTCAAAGGCGCCCATCTGTATAATCAGTGCACATCTGTGCCGATTTATCAGTGCCCATCTGTGCCACCTCTGTGCTGCTTCAACAGTACACATCTGTGCCACCTCATCAGTGCACATCTGTGCCACCTCATCAGTGCCCATCAGTGCTACCATGGCTAAACGAGTCTTTTCCGCTGAGGAGGCGTACCAAATTATTTCCACGGCCGACGAGAGCAACGGGGAGCTCTCTTCTTCAGATTCCTTTTCAGATTCGGATTCTGAAGCCGACATAAAATTATGAGCCAGTCCTCAGCAGTGAAACACTGACTGAATCCGAGGAGGAAGATATCCGGCCCATCAAACGAAGGCGTTCTAGTGAGGCAGTGCCGTCCACCAGCACCAAAGTGCTGTCCACCAGCACCGCAGTGCCCCGGCAAGAAAGGCCAAGTACCAGTGGGGTGTCATCTCAGCCCCAAAGGGTTAGGAGCCATGCCGGCCTTCCCTATGCCCTTCAGAACCCCTTGTGGCTTCCTCCTAATTCAGGAGAGGCCAATGTTCCCCCTTTCACTTCCCAGCCAGGAGTCCAGGTGGACACGGAGAATATTACCCCAATAGATTTTTTTAATTTAATTTTTACGGAGGATATGTTGTCGTCAATTGTGGCCCAGTGCAACCTGTATGCACAACAATTTATTTTGCAAAATCCGACCTCTTGTTATGCCCGTCCCTACGAATGGAGAGACCTAACGGTGGAGGAGTTCAAGGTTTTTTTAGGCCTCACATTTAATATGGGACTCAACAAAAAAAAATCAATTACATACCTACTGGTCAACCCACCCCCTCCACCACTCACCGCTCTTCTCCGCGGTAATGCCCAGAAGCAGCTATCAGATGATCCTGAGGTTCTTACATTTCAGCGACAATTCCCAGTGCCTTCCACGAAATGATCCAAATTATGACCGGCTTTACAAAATTCGACCAATACTGAATTATTTTTCAGAAACATTCCCCAAATTGTTTACCCCGGACCAACACATATGTGTGGATGAGTCCCTTATTAAATTTAGTGGCAGGCTTAGAATGAAGCAATTTATGCCCAGCAAAAGGGCCCGCTATGGGGTGAAGGTCTACAAATTATGCGACCGAGCCACAGGGTACACATATTCATTCATGGTGTACGAAGGGAAGGACACCCAGCTGCAGCCCCCTAATTGTCCGGACTACTTGGGATCCAGCGGAAAAATTGTTTGGGACCTCATATACCCCCTATTGGATAAAGGCTACCACCTGTATGTAGATAACTTCTACACATCTCTGCCCCTGTTCCACAACCTTCACCGGAAGAAGACGCCAGCATGTGGCACCGTAAAAAGGAATCGGAAGGGCTTTCCTCAAAGTCTTGTGAATAAGAAGCTGCGAAAAGGAGAAACCGCAAGTCTGAGAAACAAGGAGGTTCTGGCAGTGAAGTGGAGGACAGAAGGGATGTGTATATGTTGTCTTCTATCCACAATGATACCTTCGTGGAAATCCCCAGAAGGAATGGCCCCGTAAAGAAACCCAAATGCATTTCCGAATACAATTTGTTCATGGGGGGAGTCGACTTCAACGACCAAATGATGGAACCATATCTTGTCACAAGACGGACATACCATTGGTACAAAAAAGTAGCAATTTATTTTTTTCAATTGGCCATTTACAATTCCTATGTCATTTACCGCAACTCCACCCAAAACCCCAAACGTTTCTTTGGCTACCAGGAGGAAGTTTTCACTGCCCATATTTTCCCAAACGGCCCACCAGAAAATATCTGATCAGACGTTGTTAGTCGACTCTCCGAGCACCACTTTCCCGATAAAATCCCCCCCAAACCAACAGGCCAAAGACGTCAAAAAAGATGTAAGGTGCGTACCAGAGCAGGAGTCAGAAGAAACACATCTTATTATTGTGCACAATGTCCTTCCCAACCAGGCCTCTGCATAGGTGACTGTTTTTGGTGTTACCATACTTCAATACATTTTTAGTGAAGTATGGTAAACATAATCCTCAGTTCCTGCCTTCATACACCTTCACACCCCTTATGCCACTGCCTGCTCTGTAACTGACCCTGGCTTGTTATTTGACCATGCTTCTGTCTAACGATTCTGTACATATCTCTGCCTGATCTGGAACTGACCTTGGACTGTTTGACCACGATATTTGCCTGCCTCTTGGACTGAACTTGTATTCTGCAACTGGACTAGTGGGATTCAACACGGGGTCTCACATATGTGAGGGGCTCCAGTATAGTTTTTCTGGAAGAAGAAAACAATTTTCTTTGTTTTCTTATTCCTAGATTAGGGTCTGGAGACTCGGAGGCTTCAAAGAGATTTGGGAGGGAGAAGCCTCTACCCCTATCCCCATTCTGTCCTGAACGAGGCTCTACTTCTGTCTGCTGCCTGTAGGACTTACTGCCATCATGCCGCACTGACCACACCACAAGGACCTGCCTACTACCAGGACCAATATTTTTGGCACTGCTGACATCTCTGCACTGACCCTGGACTGTAATATGGACAGTATCCCTGCCTGCTGCCTGAAAAACTGTGTTCGCTGTTGCTGACCAAGTCCCTGCCTGCTGCCTGGACCAGTGATATCCTCCTGTGGACAACTGCGCTTCTAAAACCACAGGTAATCTTTTCTTTACCCTTTGCTCAGCATAATGTATTTGGGGGTGTAATTCTTAGTATGTGCAGGCTATGTGTCCCTGGAACGCCGACGGTGTTTCTTGCATGTTGCGCCTCTGTATGTGGCCAGGCTGTGTAAACGTCTCACACATGTGGTATTGCCATACTCAGGAGGAGTAGTAGAATGTATTTTGGGGTGTTATTTTTGCTATGTAAATGCTATGCGTTGGAAATATCTTATAAACGGACAACTTTGTGTAAAAAAAAAAAATGCGTTTTCATTTTTTTCCCCATTTTCCAAAAACTTCTGGAAAAAAATGAACCATTGAAAAGACTCATTATGCCTCATAGATTATACGTTGGGGTGTTAGCTTTTCAAAATGGGGTAATTTTCTGGATGTTTCCATTGCCCTGGTGTTCCAGGGCCTTCAAAACTGTAATAGGTGGTTGAGAAATGAAATGTGTAATTTATGCTCCTAGAATGCCTGAAGGTGCTACTTCAAAATTAGGCCTCTGTATGTGGTCAGGCTGTGTAAAAGTCTCACACATGTGGTATTGTTATACTCAGGAGGAGTAGGAGTATGTATTTTGGGGTGTTATTTGTGGTATGCACATTCCGTGTACAATGAAAATTTTGTGAAAAAAAAAAAATCGTAATTTTGCAAAGAATTGTGGGAAAAAATGACAACTTAAAATAACTCACCATGCCTCTTACTAAATACATTGGAATGTCTACTTTCCAAAAAGGGGTCATTTGGGGGGCATTTGTACTTTCCTGGCTTGTTAGGGTCTCAAGAATGGAGATAGGCCTTAGTACATCAGATGTGATCTTTTTTTTTTTGCAAATCTTTATGATTTGCACCATAGCTTGTAGACTCTATAAATTTCACACAGATCATATAATATGCAAACATTTGGGTTATTTTTACCAAAGATGTGTAGTAGTATAAATTGTGGCCAAAATTTATGAAGAAAAATTGCTAATTTGCTAAATTTTGTCACAGAAACAAAGAAAAATTCTTTTTTTTTTCAAATTTTTCGGTCTTTTTTCATTTATAGCGCAGAAAATAAAAAAACGAGAGGTGATAAAATACCACCAAAAGAAAGCTCTATTGGTATGAAGAAAAGGACAAAAAAATCATTTGGTTACAGTGTTGCATGACTGAGTAATTGTCATTCAAAATGTGAGAGCACTGAAAGATGAAAAATGGTCTGGGACTGAGGGGGGTTTAAGTGCCCAGTAAACAAGTGGTTAAAGCGGAGGTCCACCCTAAAATGGACCTTCCGCTCATCGGATTCCTCCCCCCCTCCAGCGCCACAATTGGCACCTTTCAGGGGGGAGGGGGTGCAGTTACCTGGATAATCAAGGTAACTGCACCCACTTCCGGGCTAGCTCTCTGCGGAAAGGGGCGTACATTACGCCCCTTTCCGCAAGTGCCCGCCCCCTTCCGCAAGTGCCCCGCTGCCTGCTGGGAAACACACAGATCCCAGAGGCAGCAGGGACCATCTTCATTGCGCAGCGCGGCTCGCGCATGCGCAGTAGGGAACCGGGAAATGAAGCCGAAAGGCTCCATTTCCTGATTCCCATACCCAAGATGGCGGCGGCAGCACTCGAGTGTCGATCTAGAGATCAGCTTCGGGTGCCGACATCGCGGGTGCGCTGGACAGGTAAGTGTCACTATTTTAAAAGTCAGCAGCTGCAGTATTTGTAGCTGCTGACTTTAAAAAAAAAAAAAAAAAACGCGGAGTCCCGGCGGACTCCCGCTTTAAAGTAATTGAACGCACCTTCTGCAACTTCCCACTTTGGCTCAAGCCTGTTGCTCCTGCCCTACCCCTACCACCCCTGTGGAAGGGCCTGCCTCTTCCTCTGCCTGTCATTTTTTAAATGACCCTGTGACAAAACTCTCAGTCCCTATACTGATAAAGGACTTCTGCAGAATAGGGCAGCAGTCAGCAGTAGTGCACCTCAACCCTATATATTGTGGACCTATACCAGTCCTTAAGGAATAGCAGACTGTACCTCACTCAACCCTATGTACTGTAGTACCCTATACCTTACCAGTCCTTATAAGGACCTCTGTGGAACTAGAAGGTTGTGAATGATTAGCAGACTGTACATCAGTCCCTGTACTGATAAAGGACTACTGCAGCAGAAGGGCAGCAGTCAGCAGTAGTGCACCTCAACCCTATATACCTATATATTGTGGACCTATACGAGTCCTTAAGGAATAGCAGACTGTACCTCACTCAACCCTATGTACTGTAGTACCCTATACCTTACCAGTCCTTATAAGGACCTTTGTGGAACTAGTAGGTTGTGAATGATTAGCAGACTGTACCTCAGTCCCTATACTGATAAAGGACTACTGCAGCAGAAGGGCAGCAGTCAGCAGTAGTGCACCTCAACCCTATATATTGTGGGCCTTTACCAGTCCTTAAGGAATAACAGACTGTACCTCACTCAACCCTATGTACTGTAGTACTCTATACCTTACCAGTCTTTATAAGGACCTTTGTGGAACTAGTAGGTTGTGAATAATTAGCAGACTGTACCTCAGTCCCTATACTGATAAAGGACTACTGCAGCAGAAGGGCAGCAGTCAGCAGTAGTGCACCTCAACCCTATATATTGTGGACCTATACCAGTCCTTAAGGAATAGCAGACTGTACCTCACTCAACCCTATGTACTGTAGTACCCTATACCTTACCAGTCCTTACAAGGACCTTTGTGGAACTAGTAGGTTGTGAATGATTAGCAGACTGTACCTCAGTCCCTATACTGATAAAGGACTACTGCAGCAGAAGGGCAGCAGTCAGCAGTAGTGCACCTCAACCCTATATATTGTGGACATATACCAGTCCTTAAGGAATTGCAGACTGTACCTCCCTCAACCCTATGTACTGTAGTACCCTATACTTTACCAGTCCTTATAAGGACCTTTGTGGAACTAGTAGGTTGTGAATGATTAGCAGACTGTACCTCAGTCCCTATACTGATAAAGGACTACTGCAGCAGAAGGGCAGCAGTCAAGTATAATGTTCTTTTTATATTTGGAAGAAAGAATATTATATGTGTACAAGCCTATTACCATACCAGTCCTGAAAAAAACCTTTGTGGACCTAATCGTAACAGCTATTGATTAAACTGACTGTCCCTCACTGCCACACACAGCTTCCGGCCTGTGCCTATTTAAACTGACAAAACACAGGCTGCTGGAACAATAACTTGAATAGCACTCAAAACTATATCCTGTACTACTTTACCATACCAGTCCTGAAAAGGACTTTTGTGGACCTAATAGTAACAGCTAATGATTAAACTGACTGTCCCTGCTGCACACAGCGTCCTGTCCCTTTCTCTACACTGACAAAAGACAGGCTGCTGCAACAATCAGTGCCTCAAACCTATATCCTGAACTACACCTAACACCTATACCATACCAGTCCTGAAAATAACTTTTGTGGACCTAATAGCTAGCGATTTGGGTCACTGAAATCTCTCCCTGCTCCGCACAGCAACTTCTCCCTATAGTGACATACGAAAGAATGTAAAATGGCCGCCGGATCGGGTCTATTTATAAGTTAGGGGGAATGTCCAAGTGTCCATGTGCTGTAATGTCTCAATTGGCTGTCCTGTACCCCATGATGGATGTGCCACGAAACGACCGCCGGGTGAACCGTTCAGCCATCCCTAATCAGGAGGAAACTGACCACTTTTTGATTCACAATTTGTATGCATCTTCCAAATTTGGCTTTTCCAGGGGTGACACCCCATGCGATGAAGGCAATATCAGCACAGTTTGTGTCATGTCTGATATGGTCTTTACTTTTCAAAGTTGAACTTTGTAAGTTCCTTTGTTCTGTATGTTATGCTTTGATACATGCCTGTTTACACAAAAATGGCAAGTTAGAAAAATGTTACCAAAAATAATGTTTTATATACACCAAATATGTTGGTTTGTTGTATAACCCTTTTCTAAACGCACACGTGAATGTGCTTTGAGTAAAAAGTTAAATTATCAACAATGTGTGGCTTCTGCGCAAAAGCAGCATTTGTAGTAAAGTTGTTGTTTTCTGTGGCAATGGGTGGTATTTACTAAAGGCATATCCACTTTGCACTTCAAGTGCAGTTTCAGGTGCACTTTTGCAGTGCACTTGTAGTGCATAGTGGATTTTCCTTTAGTAAATAACACCCACAGTGATGTTTAAATGTCCCCAAGCATGCCATTTTTATGACCCCAAATATTTCTGCCATGGTGCTGAAAATGAGCAATATTTTTGTCAGTAATGCACTACATACATTAACAACAAAAACAAGGCGTGTCTGTAGCAGACCCACAACATAATAAGATTATCTGAAGAAGAGACTGTCACCTCATCTAGCTCTGAAATTGGGTTTGCACTGTTGTAGAAAAAGGCCCAAAAAAACCCCAAATAAAACCTAGGAGACACCTAAAGCAAAGACAAGCAGTAAATGAACACAAAGATTATTGGAGTTTCAAAGAAAAATGTATTAAAAAAATGCCTCTCAGACATTGTCTGGCATATCAATGGCCCCCCTACCCACAAAGTACTCCACATATCTTGATCTGACCTTGTGGGTGCTTTGGGGGGCAAGCCAGGATGACCAGCTTCAAGGGCCGTCAGGTTGACATTTTCTGGTAAGTCTGCATCAGGCCAAACTGAGGCCACATAATTTGGTGAGTGTTTTTTCAAAAAATTCTGCAGAATGCAGCACGAAATCACAATATGATTGAGTTTATATTCCGCCATGTGAATTAGAGTAAAAAATAAGTGGAACAGGCTGGCCATTATCCCGAAAGTGTTCTCTGTTACTCTTCTGGCTCTAGCCAGCCGAAAATTAAAGATCCTCTGGTCTGGGGTGAGGGTCCTCATCGGAAAAGGCCTCATCAGTTGGTTTGCCAGAGCAAATGCCTCATCCGTGATGAAAACAAAGGGGAGTCCCTCCACCTTATCCTCTGGAGGTGGCAAGCCCAGACTGCCACTCTGAAGATGCCAGAACTCCATCCGCGCAAACACTCCACCATCCGATATACGGCCATTTTTCCCCACGTCCACATACAGGAAGTCATATGTCGCTGACACCACCGCCAGCATCACAATACTATTATACCCCTTGTAATTATCATAGTAGGACCCCGAGTCAGGGGTTAGATGATGTGGATGTGTTTCCCATCAATTGCACCTCCACAATTGGGAAAGTCCCAACAGCTGGCAAAGTGGGAGGTCACAGTCTGCCATTCCTGTGGCGTTGAAAGGAAACTGTGGAGTCAAACAAGAAAAAAAAATAGTCCTTTTGCACATCAACATTGCAAGCAGATTAGACACAAACATTTTTTGGCCAAGATCAGTATAACATTTTTGGAAATGAGTATTTAAAAACAAAAGTATAAGGCCCCCTTTTCAGATTCCTCATCCCCCCCCCCCCCCCCCCCCGGGGGTTTTTGGACAGGTAACCCTCTCCACTTCATTGAGAGGTGAATGCATAAATAATGTGTGATACTTTGGCCAGCCCCTCCTTACTTACTCTATTGGCAGCCCACCAGACAGGTAAGAAATGTCATAATACAAAAAAAAAAGGAACAAATGGAAGCACATTTTGACATTCTGCTATTACCTATCAAGATAATAATAGGAGAAAAAAACTTTAAACTGTAGCATTTGAAAGTATTGAGGCAGGCCCTTTCACTACATGCTTTGGTGAATTCATCCATAAATCTGACCAGAAAAGAGGTAGGTATAGTGTGTATTGGGTTTGGCAAAGTCAGAAAATAGAGGATTGTTATCATCTGACCCAGCAGTTGGGGGGAGGGGGTTCCTAATGAGTTTGGCCCACCAAAAAAAAAACCTCTGGCACTCTGCGTGAATTTAAACACACACATAACATTTGTACACATTTTAGGGGGTGTTTAGGGGAAAGCAATACTATGGAGCTGACCAAATATATTGCTAAGTGACTAGGCTATAGGTTTATGGGCCCAGAAGAGCATGCTGGGGAAGTTAGTGAAGGCAAATATACACGAAGGACAAAGAACTTTAAAAGCTTCCAGCATGCATGAGGACAAAGGGGCACAGCATATCAATTACAGAATATGCAATCATGGTAATTAGGGAATGAGGAAAGAAATACAATACATTAGCATTAACATTAAATACATAGAATGTGATGTTAAAGGAGAAAACTTACCTTAATATAGTCCTTCTGCAGGACCTGTATGATGGCAGAACAGGTCTCTGGAATAATTATTCCCAGAGCCTGGAGGAGATGCCTGTCGAGAACTTGAGGTCCTAAAAACTTCTCCCTGTCGCCAAATACCGCAACGTGGTGATGAGCCTCTGTTCCGGAGTGATGGCTTGCCGCATGCAGGTATCCTGCCTGCTGATATAAAGGGACAGCAAAGCCAGCAGACGGTGAAAAATGGGGTCCATCATCCGGAGATAATTCCTGAAGTCATCAGGAATTATCTCCGGATCTCACGAAGCAAAGGCATGTGCGAGAACGCTGGAGCAACCAATTCTTGGTCCACAAACTCCTCCTTGCCCTGTTCATGGACTGGGCTTGTGTTAAAGCTAAAAGCCCAACACCAAGCCCCTGCACAGCACAAACTCTATGATGAGTATGTAAACAAAACATGGCTTAAAACGGTCGGCTGGTCAGAACGGACAACAGAAAGCACAGATAAACAGAAAGGCCTGAAAGAACGAACTGAAAACCAGAAACGAGCGGACAATAAGCACTGCAAATAAAAGCGTACTATACCAAGATATAGTCTGCAATGACCAACAAGTGCGAACTGACTACACGCACTGATAATCAGATACGCACCGACAAGCACAAACTGAAGAGCAGTAACGATCAGAAGCACAAATCTGAAAATTGCGAATCGTCTCTAACTTCTACTAACATGTGCTAAACTCGAGATCAGCAGAAGGAGCCCAAAGGGTAGGGATGAGCTTGATGTTCGACTCGAACATCGGCTGTTCACACGTTCAGCGAATACGAACGTTATGGGCCGTTTGCGCCAAATTTATGTGGTGCTCATGGCCCACAATGCACTGCGCCATTGCAGTGCATTGCTGGCTCATGATTGGCCAAGCATGCACTGTGACCCCACATGCTTGGCCAATCACAGCGCCGGCAGAGCAGAGAGCAATAATTGGCCAATTATAGCTCAGGGGGGTTTAGTACACGCCCCACACTATATAAGGCCGCCAGGTGCTGCCGCGTGCAGGGAAAGAGCAGCATAGGCAGGGACAGTGTGTTCTTTTCTCAGGCATCTGCAGGAGTTAGTGGGTGTTGTGTGCCTCCAGCGCAGTATACATCTGTATCTACCCTTTATTGCTGGTGTTCTCTCATACAGGCATCTGCAGTAGTTAGTGGGTGTTGTCTGCCTCCAGCACAGCACAGTATAAACCTGTATCTACCCTTTATTGCTGGTGCCCTCTCATACAGGCATCTGCAGGAGTTAGTGGGTGTTGTGTGCCTCCAGCACAGTATACACCTGTATCTACCCTTTATTGCTGGTGTTCTCTCATGCAGGAATCTGCAGTAGTTAGTGGGTGTTGTGTGCCTACAGCACAGCACAGTATACACCTGTATCTACCCTTCATTACTGGTGTTCTCTCATACAGGCATCTGCAGTAGTTAGTAGGTGTTGTGTGCCTACAGCACAGCACAGTATACACCTGTATCTACCCTTTATTGCCGGTGTTCTCTCATATAGGCATCTGCAGTAGTTAGTGGGTGTTGTGTGCCTCCAGCACAATATACACTACCCAATTGCTGGTTTTCCCATCTCCCTGCAGGCCATTACTATGTCTGGAAGGCAAACAAGGAGAGGCAGACAGTCACGAGACAATAAAAGATGGCAAGCAGGCTCTGTGTCTAGAGACAACAGTGCTGGTCATGGACGTGGTGCATCGTCATCAGCAGGTGGCCATGGGACACACTTGTCCTTATTTTCGGCAGCTGGACGCGTTGGTCCGCATTATGCCGAAGACTTGGTAGAGTGGATGACCAAGCCCTTTTCATCCTCCCTCACCCAGGCTCAGGGTACTAGCAAAGCAGCTGCCAACGTGTCCTCTTCCCTCGTCTCAATGGGTGAGTGAGTGACTTGTGTAGCGCTACCTATGCGAACTGAATCGCTTCAGGGCGCTTTCTTGCCACCAGAGTCCATCTGCGGCTTTGCGTGGTCCTTTACCCTATAAGGTCCTGACACGCTTATAAACACATACAACATTGACATACCCATACACATATTAAGGCCAATTTTGTTTAGACAAGGTCTAATTAACCTACCAGCATGTCTTTTGAGTGTGGGAGGAAACCGGAGTACCCAGAGGAAACCCACGCAGGCACAGGGAAACTCCAGACAGATGGTGTCATGGTCGGGATTTGAACCAGTGACCCTATTGCTGCTAGGTGAAAGTGCTAACCACTCCACCACTGTGCTACCAATGTCATCATCAACACTCCTTCCCTAGACCCACCATGTCCTCCTGAGGAGTTCCCCAAACTGTTTGAGCACAGTGTTGGGCACATGCTCCAGGAGGATGCCCAGCATTTTGAAGGCTCTGATGATGATACCCAGCTAGAGGAAGGCAGTAGCGTGAGCGCAGAGAGGGAGTGCTCAAGAAGGACAGCAATTTGGCAGTCATGTTCCACCAGCTGCAGCATACTGCCAGGTTTGCTCCAGTGATGAAGAGGGAGGAGATGATGAGGTCGCTGACTCCACGTGGGTGCCTGATAGGTTGATGCCAAGCCAGCTTAAGCCAGGAATGGTGGTTTGCGACAATGGCACCAACCTCCTCTCCGCCCTCTGACAGGGACAACTGACCGCTGTGCCCTGTGTGGCTCACATCCTTAACCTGGTGGTGCAGAGGTTCTTGGGCAGGTAACCGAGCTTACAGGATGTCCTGAGGCAGGCCAGGAAAGTCTGTGTGCATTTCCACCGATCATTTAATGCCAGTGCTCAGCTGGCTGAGCTCCAAAAGAAGTTGAACCTGCCCAAGAACCGCCTCATATGTGACATGCCCACCAGGTGGAACTCAATGTTGGGCATGCTACAGCGGCTGCACACGCAGCAGAGGGCCATCAATAAGTACCTGTGTGACTATGGCACCAAAACAGGGTTAGGGGAGCTCAGTTTTTTCTCACCACGCTAGTGGGGCATGATCAGGGAGGCATGCACTGTCCTGTCACTGTTTGAGGAGGCCACAAGGATGGGGAGCAGTGACAGTGTATGCATCAGTGACACTGTACCTCTTGTCCACCTGTTGGAGTATACGCTGCGTGGAATAATGGACCGGGCACTTGAGGCAGAACAGAGGCAGGAAGAGGAGGACTTCCTTGCCTCTCATGGCCCCCTTTATCCAGACAGTGTTCCTGCTGTCCCCCCATCACACAAGAAGAGGAGGAGGAGGCTTGTGTCAGCATGGAGGTGGAGCATGGCACTCAGCATCATCAGCAGCAGTCTTTTAGGGATGATTTACAGTCCCAAGAAACACGTGGACTTGTAGGTGGCTGGGAGGAGGTGGCTGCGGATCATTTTGTCCTTAGTGACCCAGAGGACTCTGGACCTCATCTAACCTACGCTGCATGGCCTCCCTGAAGGAGCCTCGTATTCTTCGGATCAAGGAGAGGGACCATTACTGGCTAGCCACTCTCCTTGATCCACAGTACAAGGGTAAGTTTGCAGACCTTATCTTGCCATCACAGAGGGAGTAGAGGATGAGACATCTCCAGGAGGCCTTGCAGAAAGGTCTGTGCAACGCATTCCCAGAGACTGGGAGGTTACAAACTCCTGGTCCTGGACAACGTGTTGCTGAGGCTTCGGTCAGTCACAGATTGCGATGCGAACTGATGCGTTCAGACCCAAGGTATGATCGGTTCTAGCAACCATCGCCAGCATCTGATTTACATGGTGCAGGAATACCTAGGGGCAAGGTCAGACTTGGATACCTTTCCCACCGAAAATCCTCTGTCTTACTGGGTCTTGAGGATGGATCACTGGCCAGAGCTTGCACAGTATGCAATTGAGCTACTGGCCTGTCCTGCATCCAGCGTTCTTTCGGAACGAACCTTCAGTGCTGCTGGTGGCTTTGTAACCGATCACAGGGTGCGCCTGTCCACCGACTTGGTTGATCGACTGACCTTCATAAAGATGAATCAGTCTTGGATCACCACCAGCTACCTGAAGCTGATGTAACCAAATAATTTTTTTTGAAATGTCACATCCCTTCAAGACTGCCTATGCTGATGCTGAGTGACTGTCCTGTTATATTGACTGACTATCCTCTTCCTTCTCAATGATCCCGCTGATATCTCGGAAGAACATTTTTGGTTCTGGGTGATGCCACCAGCCCAATTTTTCAGCCCCTGTTTGTGTGTAATTACAATTTTTGATGCAATGTTTTGCAGCAGGGCTCATTCCTGCACTCCAAATAGAGTATATGGGAGAGGTTGCAGTGTTGTGGCACCAGCACCAGTGCCAGCAGCCCAATTTTTTAGCCCCCGTTTAACCACTTCAATACTGGGCCATAGTCAAATGACGGCCACAGATGAGATCTCCCATCCTGGGTGGACGTCTTATGACGGCCTCAGTATTGAGCAGCTCCTGCTGGCCGTGAGGCCCACAGCGTGGCGATTGCGGACACCAGCCTGTCGGAGTAACCGAGTACCTGTCACCAGCCCGTCGGAGTATCCGAGTACCTATTTGTAGCCCATGCCTCATAGAATACACATTGGGGTGTTTGCTTTCCAAAATGGGGTCATTTTGTGAGTAATTGCACTGTCCTGGTGCTACAGGACCTTCAAAAGTGTAATAGGTAGGAACTAAATGAGATGTGTAATATATGCTCCTAGAACGCTTGAAGGTACCGCTTGAGGGTAAAGCTTGAAGGTGCTCCAGGGCCTTCCCAAATGTAATAGGTCCTTAGCAAATTAGAGGTGTCATTTATGCTCCTAGAACCCCTCACGGTGCTCCCTGCATTTTGGACTTCTGTGTGTGGCCAGCCTGTGTAAAAGTCCCACACATGTGGTATCGCCATACTCGGGAAGAGTTGCAGAATGTATTTTGGGGTGTAATTGGAAGTATGCATATGCTGTGTATGAGAAATAACTTGTTATTATGACAATTATGTAAAAAAAAAAAAAAAATCATTCTTCTTATTCCCAAGAATTGTGGGAAAAAATTACAACTTCAAAAAACTCACCATGCCTCTTACGAAATACCTTGGACTGTCTACTTTTCAAAAAGGGGTCATTTGGGGTGGATTTGTACTTTCCTGACATTTCAGAGCCTCAAGAAATGAGATGTCAGTGCATCAGGTGTTATCAGATGTGATCAATTTTTTATGATTTGCACCATAGCTTGTAGACTCTATAAGTTTCAAAGAGACTAAATAATATCCACTAATTTGGTTTATTTTTACCAGAGATGTAGCCGTATAAATTTTGGCCAAAATGTATGAACATAAATGACTTATTTGCAAAATGTTATCATAGAAACTAAAAAAAAGTGTTTTTTTTTCAAATTTTTCACTCTTTTTTCACTTATGCCGAAAAAAATAAAAAACCCTGTGGTGATTAAATACCACCAAAAGAAAGCTCTATTTGTATGAAAAAAATGATAAAAATTTTGTTTGGATACAGTGCTGCATGACTGAGTAACTGGCATTCAAAGTGTGAGAGCTCTGAAAGCTAAAAATTGGTCTGGTAAGGAAGCTGTATAAATGCCTTGTATTGAAGTGGTTAACAGGGGAGTGTAATTACAATTGTTGATGCAATGCTTTGCAGCAGGGCGCATTCCTGCACTCCAACTAGAGTATAAGGTAAAGGTTGCAGCGTATAGGCCCAACTTTTCAGCTCCTGTTTAACAGGGACATGTAATACAATTTTTGATACAATGCTTTGCACCAGGGCTCATTCCTACACTCCAACTAGATTATCTGGGAGAGGTTGCAGTGTTGTGGCACCAGCAAGCAGTGCCTAATTGTTCACAGCAGAGTACTCCAGCGCCCACCAAGAGTCACAACAGGAAGTGAGATGAAAAAAGACGGATAGGCAAAAAAATTATACAGGGGTGATAACCCTTCCCTATGTTTTCCAAAAAGCTTAAAAATAGATTTTTTGACTGGAGCTACACTTTAAAAATCCACCAGTTCAAAATTACAAACAGATTCTACTTAACACAACAAACCTACACAGTCCCTGTCTTGTTTGCACCGCCTGTATACTGCTGTTCTGAGTATATAGGGCCTGGGGGGCCCACACCTTTCATTTTTTTGGGGGTACGGGGCTGCCCTTAACCACTTCCCACCCGGCCAATGCATATATACGGCCGGGTGGGAGCCGTCTACTCCTGATAGGACGTTCAGGATAGTGTCACCGGGACACGGCGCATCTCAGATCGGTAGGAGGGCTCTGTGATTGGCCCTCCTGATCACATGACGGCCGTGTCCAATCACGGCCGTCATGTGATGTAAACAAACAGCCGGTTGCTAGGCAATCGGCTCCTCCTCTCCTCTCACAGAAGTCATCGCTGAGGAGAGGAGAGCAGATTGCTGCAGCCGGCTGATGATCAGTGAGTATGAGCTGTTTTTTACAGCTTTTTACTCACTGATCTTCAGTCTAGTGTAAACACACAACACACCACACAGTGTAAACACAGTCCCACATATGTCCCCATAACACACATGTCCCCAAAACATACATGTCCCCAAAAAATAAAAACACATGTCCCTAATAATAAAAACATGTCCCCCACATATGTCCCACTAAAATCACTTGTCCCAATGATTATGTGCACACATATGTACGTGATCACCTGCACACATATGTACATGATCATTTGCGTACATATGTCCGTGATCACACAAACCAATTATTATACACTTAACCGAATTTTTTTTACCAAAAACATGTAGCAGAATACATTTTGGCTTAAATTTATGACAAAATTTGATTTTATTGGATTTCTTTTAAAATAGAAAAAAGAAAATATAGTTTTTTTTCCAAATTTCCGCTTTTTTTCGCTTATATCGCAAAAAATAAAAACCGTAGAGGTGATCAAATACCACCAAAATAAATCTCTATTTGTGCGAATTGTCACTGAAAGTGCGAGAGCGATGAAAGCTGAAAATTGGGCTGGGAAGGAAGGGGGGCAAAAGTGCCCTGTATTGTAGTGGTTAATATCCGTACAAGACCCAAAGGGGCTGGTAATGGGCAGGAGGGGCTACCCATGACATTTTTCTCAATGATTTTCATCCATATTGCCGGAACCAGATATTGCAAGCCGTTTTAAATGACTTTTTTTCTGTTAAATGTCATTTTGTGCAGGGACTGTCCTAAACACAGGAAACACGTGGCACTTCACAGGCATACTATATACACCCCCGAGGCACGATATTTAAAGGAATATTTCACTTTTTTTTCACTTTAATCGTCATTAAAATCAGCGCTCCCGAAAAATCTTCAATTTTTAAAAACATTTTAGGCATTGACCCATGTCCCCTGGGGAAGGAGCCTGGTCCCCAAACTCTTTTTAGGACAATATCTTGCATATTAGCCATTAAAATTAGCACTTTTTATTTCGAACATTCGAGTCCCATAGACTTCAATGGGGTTCTAAAGTTCGCACAAATTTTTGGTCCGTTTGAAAGTTCTGGTGCAAACCGAACCGGGGGGTGTTCAGCTCATCCCTATTAAAGGGTGCTGCACATGGTGCTGAAATTCCCTTTTCTAGTCCCATCGTACACGGTTTACGCCAGCGCATTCTTGTCGACCGGAAATTCTGACAACTGTGTCTGACCGTGTGTATGCAACACCACTTCCGGACAAAATCCGTCTGAATGTATCCAACGGATTTTGTGGTCGGAATGTCCGACTGTGTGTACAAGGGCTAAGTCAGCTTCCAGGTACAGCAGAGGGGCAGATACCTTGGGAGGTAAGGGCAGACAGTGTTTTTGATAGAGGGACTGAGATTTGATCTCTCCAGAATCCCAGTCAATTTGCAGGTTGTGGGCCTGAAGCCACGGTAGACCCAAGATGACCGGGAACAGAGGGGATGCAAAAGCATCAAGTTTAAGCAGTTCCTTATGGTTTGAGACAGTGACCACGGCCAGTGGAGAAGTCTCCTGAGTCACCTAGCTAGATTTAATACGGGATCCATCTGCCAGGAAGATGGAAAGTCCTTGAGCCCTGTGCTGGAGTGGGACGCATTGTTGGTTGGCAAAGTTCAAATCAATAAAACAACTGCATGCACCAGAGTCTATTATGGCAGTAACAGACACAGTCCTTATGGGAAACTGAAAAGAGATGGGGAGAGCCAGGTGAGTAGAGTTGGTAGAGGGTGCCAGATGACCGGGAGAGGAGACGGATGAATATCTATGGTACTTGGCAGGACATGAATGTACATAGTGGCCGGTTCCTCCGCAGGACAAAGGTTGAGCTGTTGCCGATGAAAACATTCCTCGGCGTACAATGAGGGTCTTATTAGTCCAACTTGCCCAGGATTAGGAAGATTTGGTGTTAGTTTAGTTGGTGCAGGATTAACTGGGACCGGTCTGGAGAAAGCAGGACGAGTGGCTGTGGCCGCTTGGGATAACCTCCAGGTTGGATGGGTCTGCTGGATCACCTTCTCCATCCTGCATTCCCAAAGACGACAGTCTATCTGGATAGTTATGGTGCTCAAGGATTCCAGAGAATTTGGTATACCGTCCTGAGTCAATTCATCCTTTAACCTTTCTGATAAGCCTAGACGAAGCCTAGCTGCATGATTCCATTGGGTATCTACGCTCCAGTGCCTAAAGTCTGTTATATAGTTCTTGACCGCTCTGTGGCCTTGTTGGAGCGTGCTAAAAGCAGCTTTGGCAGTGGAAGTCCGTTGGGGGTCATCGTATAAGAGTGACATAGCGTTGAAGAAGGATGACAAAGAGTCCAGAGAAACATGGTGTTATTCCAGCAGATGATGGGCCCAGGCTTGTGGTTCTCCTAGCAGAAGTGAGACATCAAATCCCACCTTGGTGATTTCCTTGCAAAAAGGTTAAGGGTAGTAAGGAGAGGTATAACTCGCATGCATTGCGGAAGGCCCGAAACTTGCTTTGATCCCCGGAGAACTTCTCCGGAAATTGGGACCCTTGGCTCTGGAGGCAACATCATTACAGGGAGTGTGGAGGTAGCCTCTGACGACATCCCACTGAGAGGAAGGTTTGTAGTGGTTGTCCGGGACTGCATTTGTCTCTCTAGGCGTTCATAGCCATCCTGGAGGGATTTCACCTCTTGAGTGAGGACTAAGAGAAGTTGGCAAATCTCATCAGTATCAAATCAGTGCAATAATTTTCAAAAACCAAAAAATTATGTGACACTTAGCGCTTAATAGGTGAATGCTTAACCTCACCCTAACTGAAAATAAAAATAGAAATACCAGTAACATTCACATGTATACCATTAAATATATATGTAATCAGTGTTAAACATATTATATATATATATATATATATATCAGTGCTAAATGTATAAAAATATTTATAAATAAATATTCCAAAATCTCCCAGTGCAATTAAATCACATAAATATTCAAAATTCATTGAAATAAATAAAAATTATAAAGAAAATAAAAAATTTAAAATATATATATCAATTCAAATAAATCAAATCCAATAAGTGAAGTCCACGTGAAAAAATAATGATCAGTGTCCACAAAAATTTAAATTGCTCCTTCACCACACCAGCTGTGATCGTGAAGACCCCCCTTGTGGGTGCACTCACCGGCTCATAAGCCTCACACTCACATGTTCGGCAAGACAAGCTTTATATGCTCTAAATAGATGCCAACTGTATACCACCAAACTTGCAGAGCTCATGCGTCTTGATCCCTTCTCATCAGGTCATATAAGTATATACATGAAAAAATAAACGATCAAGCCCAAATAAAAAATCCACTCCACACTTGAACACTTGAGGTATCCTGGGGCATTGGTGGTCACAGCGGACCTTTAACTAGAAAAACAAATTGCTTCCTTCTCACCCCTCCTCACACTCAGTCTCGCACAGCTGATTAGAGGCCAGTGTGGGTGTTTCCAGCAATCTCCTTGAACCGAGTGTGAGGAGGGGTGGGAAGGAAGCAATTTTTTTTTCTAGTTAAAGGTCCGCCGTGACCACCAATGCCCCAAGATACCTCAAGTGTGGAGTGGATTTTTTATTTGGGCTTGATCGTTTATTTTTTCATGTATATACTTATATGACCTGATGAGAAGGGATCAAGACGCATGAGCTCTGCAAGTTTGGTGGTATGCAGTTGGCATCTATTTAGAGGATATAAAGATTGTCTTGCCGAACACGTGAGTGTGAGGCTTATGAGCCGGTGAGTGCACCCACAACGGGGGGTCTTCATGATCACAGCTGGTGTGGTGAAGGAGCAATTTAAATTTTTGTGGACACTGATCATTATTTTTTCACGTGGACTTCACTTATTGGATTTTATTTATTTGGAGTGATATATATATTTAAAATTTTGTATTTTCTTTATGATTTTTATTTATTTCAATTAATTTTGAATATTTATGTGATTTAATTGCACTGGGAGATTTTGGAATATTTATTTATATATATTTTTATAAATTTAGCACTGATTATATATATATATATATATATATATATATATATATATATATATATATATATATATATATTAATTAATGTTTAACACTGATAACATATATATTTAATGGTATACATGTGAATGTTACTGGTATTTCTATTTTTATTTTCAGTTAGGGTGAGGTTAAGCATTCACCTATTAAGCGCTACGTGTCACACAATTTTTTGGTTTTTGAAAATTATTGCACTGATTTGATATTACGTTTGTTTAAGTAGCGGCTGAGGGTATAGGATTGGGTAATAGCAGCGCAGTGGTGATGCACATTTTGGAGGGTATGTGAGTTGATGCATCAATTTGGTTTTTAAATTTCATCAGCAATGGAGGTCCCTCTTGCAGGCTCAGGCATGGCTGTCTGATACTGACACGTACCTTGGAGGTGAGCCTGATGTGCAGGGGGAGACCTCTCATACGCTCTGGTTCCGGGATCACTGCAGTGGGAACAGTGACCCTTGGAGCACAGTGGGGTATGAGAGCCTGCAGGGTTTGCTTGGCTGAAGATGATGTCTGCTTGGCAGAGACAGGAACAGGCTTGGTTGCTGTGGATGCAGGAACGATAACAAGCAGCAGGCAGATGCACACATATGCAAGACTGTAGGCAGGTGCAGCAGCAGGCAGGTGTGCATGGATGCAGGACTGTAGGCATGTGCAGCAGTAGGCAGGTGTACACGGATGCAGGACAGAAGGAACGCTAGTGTCATTTAAATGTTACAAAGAATATAACAGAATTTGTAAAAAGGAAATCAAGGATGCAATAATTCAAAAATTAAAGACAGATTGCAAAAAATAGTAGGACAAACCCCAGAAAATTCTTCAAATATATTAATAGTAAAAAGGTCAAGTCTGAGCATGTAGGCCCTTTACAAAATAATCTGGAGTGGGTGACTGGGGACAAAGAGAAGGCTAACTTATTAAATACTTTCTTCAGCTCTGGAGCATGGGGGAGCTCATGTCTATAATGGGGGTGGTAGTGACGCAGCCCCAAATCCACAATAGCTCAAAAGTGATATGGTCCATAAATATTTGGACAGAATTAAGGTGGATAAAGCACCTGGACCTGATGGCATCCACCCACGGATCATAAAAGAATTGAGCTCTGTAATTTCAAAGCCATTGTATCTAATTTTTAGGGACTCATTAATGACAGGAATAGTACCTGTCAGGAAAGGTTCCCTCCGCTGGTAATATCAATCATTTGGCATGCAGTACTGCGATCCACCAGCAGGTGTCTCCTGCTGGAATTATGTAATCTTTGGTCCGCAGTACTGGTGTCCACCAGCGGAGGGATCCTGGCAGTGTGGAGCAGGTATTGCATTCTACAGTCAGGCGTCACATGACTGACAGCAGCCATTATAAATACCCGGCAGGTGCACACACACCTCGCCTTGGTATTGTTCCTTGTGCCCTGACCTGCTGCTGGTGATCCTGATTCTGAACCTATTCCTGTGCCCTGAACCTGTGACCCGTGGTTCTGATCCTGTTTCCCTGTCCTGGTCCCTACCCTGTCCCACCTGTTACCATTATACCTGTCCTGCAGTCTGATCCGTCCATCCTCTCCCTGTCCTGTGTTCCTTACCCCATTTGCTGATCTCCCCGTGTATGACCTTGGCCTGGCTTGTGACTCTGATTCTGGACTGCCCTTGTTTATTTGCTGATCCTCTGTGTATGACCCTGGCCTGCCTACCGTTTACGGTCCTTGCATTTCCCATTTATTGTACATATCTGTCTGTTGTTGTTTGGGGGTCTTTGTTGGTTGGTTTATTGCACTGTGTGGTTGTATTTATATTATTCACTTTCACTTTCTTTAATAAATCATATTTCACTTATACACGTTTGGGTTTCCTCTGTTGCAGTCCACACAGTTCTGGTCTTATCTGATACGTGACAGTACCACTGGATTGGCGCACAGCCAATGTGGTGCCTATTTTTAAAAAGGGAACAAAGTCTTTACCAAGTAACTATAGACCTGTTAGTTTAACTTCTATAGTTGGGAAGATACTGGAGGGATTAATAAAAGACCACATAGACGAGTTCTTGCAGGAAAAAAATATTTTAAGCAACAGACAGCCTAGATTCATGAAAGACAGAAGTTGTCAGACAAACCTGATTTGTTTTTATGAGGTAGTAAGTAAAACCTTGGACAGAGGGGTGGCGGTGGACGTGGTATACTTGGATTTTGTGAAAGCTTTCGATACAGTTCCGCACACACGGCTCATGTGTAAGGTAAAGTCTACAGGTTTGGAATTATCAATTTGTAAATGGATAGAAAACTGGCTAAAAGACAGAATTCAGAGAGTCGTGGTTAATGATTCTTACTCTGAATGGTCTAAGGTTATCAGTGGTGTACCCCAAGGTTCAGTGCTGGGACCCTTACTTTTTAATATCTTTATAAATGATATTGGGTCTAGGATCAAAAGTAACATTTCTGTCTTTGCAGATGACACCAAGTTATGCAGTGGAATAACCTCCTTACAGGATGTCTCCAATTTACAAGCTGACCTCAATGCTCTGTCTAATTGGGCGACTATGTGGCAGATGAGGTTTAATGTTGATAAATGTAAAGTTATGCACTTGGGGGCTAAGAATATGCATGCATCATACATGCTAGGGGGGAGTACAACTGGGGGAATCCATAGTGGAGAAGGATCTGGGGGTTTTGGTAGATCATAAGCTCAATAATAGCATGCAATGCCAAGCTGCGGTTTCCAAAGCAAGCAAAGTCCTTTCCTGTATTAAGAGAGGTATGGACTCCAGAGAGAGAGATATAATTTTGCCCCTGTTCAAATCATTAGTAAGACCTCATCTGGAATATGCCGTTCAGTTTTGGGCACCAGTTCTCAAAAAGGATATCGGGGAACTGGAGAAAGTGCTAAGAAGGGCAACCAAACTGATAAGAGGCATGGAGGAACTCGGCTATGAGGAAAGATTAGAGGAACTGAATTTATTCTCTCTTGATAAGAGAAGATTAAGGGGGATATGATCAACATGTACAAATATATAAGGGGTCCATATAGTGAACTTGGTGTTGAGTTATTCACTTTACAGTGAACAAAGAGGACAAGGGGGCACTCTTTATGTCTAGAGGAAAAGAGATTTCATCTCCAAATAGGGAAAGGTTTCTTCACAGTAAGAGCTGTGAAAATGTGGAATAGATTCCCTGCTAAGGTGGTTCTGGCCAGCTCAGTGGATTGCTTTAAGAAGGGCCTGGATTATTTCCTAAGTGTACATAATATAACTGGGTACTAACATTTATAGATAAAGTTGATCCGGGGAAAATCTGATTGCCTCTTGGGGGGATCAGGAAGGAATTTTTTCCCCTGCTTTAGCAAATTGGATCATGCTCTGCTGGGGTTTTTTGCCTTCCTCTGGATCAACTGTGGGTATAGAATTGGGTATATGGGATTGTATGATATTATAAATTTTTTTTTTTTTTTGTGGTTGAACTTGATGGACATGTGTCTTTTTTCAACCTGACTAACTATGACTATGACTGTAGTCTAGTGTACACAAGTGCAGGACAGCAGGCAGGAGCAGGGCAAGACAAGCCAGGTCGTAACAGCGGATCAATCAGACAGAAGCAGCAGGCAGAGAATGGCCAAAGTTCAGGCAGGATTGGCAACAGGAAATCGGACAAACCTGTACACAGAGCAGGTCAAAGGCAAGTCAAGGGGTCAGGATTGGCGACAGCAGCAAGATCAGGAGAGCCGGGTTAACACTGGAGCAGATGCAGGTTCAGGATTGGGTTTCAGCATGAGCTGCAGATCAGACAGCAAGAGCTGAACGGTGGGAGCCCCTTTTAAAGGCCACTAGGCGCCAAAGCCGCATTACTGTGCACACGTGCATTGTCTCTGCGATCGACACATGTGCATTGGCCCAGCTGGAAGCCTGTTGGCCAGGATGCGCCTGAGCCCTGTTGCAGGTCTAGGAGTCGTATGTCCATGACAGTCCTCTCCTTACATTACACTGAATCAAGGTTGCAATTCATTCTAGTTTCAAAGACATCTAGACAACAATATTCTAAACTTCTTTTAATACAAATTAGCATGACCAAATATAGTTTACCCTGTATCAGCTAAAAACATTGTATTTAGTTGGCAAACTAACAATGTTTCCCACAAACGATTACTGTGCCCACAAACATTAAAGTAGCCATTTCAAACTGTACAACAGTAAAGAAAAGCACATGGAGCAGCATGCAAGTTAATAATTATAATAAGAACACATGAAAAATACTTACTTTTTTGAAACACTTTCTTTATCCTTCTGTACTGATCCTGCTCCCTTAATTTTAGCTCTGACCAGCGTTTCCTTAAATGCTCCTTGGAGCATTGTATCCCAAATTTCTGCCGCAGACTCTTCACCACTTTTATCATAAGTTTCGCCTTCCGCAGATTGGGGTTTGGGTACGGCCCATTCTTTCCATCATAGTCAGCCCTCTTCAATATGTCAATTCATCTCCTCAAAGGACATATTGGAGGCCTTAAACCTCCTCCTGGATCGGCAAGTTTCGGCCTCCGGGCTTTCCTCCTTGTTACTACTAGTATTAACCACCTATAGTTTCTACCCCATGTTCCTCTCCAACTGCGAAGAAAGAGAAGGGGCGGGGAATCTTCGAGAAAGAACGTCAGGGGCGGGCAATGCGGGTGGAGTTTCACACATGCGCAGTAAAGTTAAGACGCGTGTGTCATACGTACGTTCGGTGTACTGAGGAAGGAGAGAGAATGTTCTAACAAAAGGTAACATCTTAACTTTGATACATCAGTGGCCTATACTGATTTTAGATTGAGGCCTATATTGGGATGAAATGATTTTGGTCTTTGGGGTTTGGGTATGGTCCATTCTTGCCATCACAGTTGGCCCTTTTCAATATGTGGACCATCTCCACCATCTTGTCAGAAACCATGAATCAGACCGAGACAGAAGTACAATTAAATCACACTTGTTTATTGAATAAAAATAAAAAGGTAAATAGAGAAAGCGTAGTCAAAGCATAGCCAGAGTCCAGTAACTGGATCGAGTCAGCCAGGCCAGAGTTCAATAACCAGATCGGGTAATCAGCCAGGCCAGAAGTCATGGATCTAAGTAGAGCAACAGCAAGCAGGATAAGGAGCCAGAAGGGATGTCAGCAAGCCAATCTTTAAACAGAACCACAGGAGATGGTTTCTTGTGATGTGACCAAGGCGAAGGCATAGTTCAAGTGAGCTGGACAGCTTTAAGTAGGCAGGTCAGACGAGCATGATCAGGAACAGTTGGTAACTGTGGAGAGAGATGAGAGCTGACAATTAGCCAGACAGCTGAGCAGCAAGCCCAGAGAAGGAAGGGTTAAGCCAGCCCTGATAGTACCCCCTCCTCAATGACCCCTCTCCCTCGGAGGACCACCGGGCTTAAGGGGAAACCATCGATGGAACTCGCGGAGGAGGACAGGGGCATGTACGTCCGAGGATGAAACCCAGGAGCGTTTCTCCGGACCGTACCCCTTCCAAAGCACCAGGTACCATATGCGCCCACAGAACCTACGGGAGTCAACAATGGATTGTACTTCATACTCCTCATGGTTCTCAACCTGAATAGGGCAAGGACGCGGCACTGAGGTGGTACATCGGTTGCAGACCAATGGTTTCAATAAGGAGACATAAAACAGATTTGAGATGCGCATAGTAGGAGGAAGGTCCAACGCGTAAGCTACTGGGTTATCCTGCGAAGGATACAGAAAGGCCCAATAAACTGAGGTGCAAACTTCAGTGAGGGAACACAAAGTCGGAGGTTGCGAGATGACAGCCAGACCCTGTCCCCAACCTGGTAGGAAGGCGCAGGCAGGCATGGAGTCTGTATCTATCATTAGCATGATGCAAAGCCTCCTGGACTTGTACCCAAGTGGAACGAAGACCACGGAGATGCTCCTCTAATGCAGGAATACTCTGCAGCTCTGGGTAACAAATGACAGGCAACATGGAAGGTTGGAAACCATAATTCGCCATAAATGGAGACAATTGGGAGGCAGAATTCAAGGCACTGTTGTGAGCAAACTCTGCCCATGGTAATATGTCTTACCAGTTGTTATAGTGGTCAGAAATAGAGCAACATAGGAATTGCTTCAAGGACTGATTGGCTCGCTCTGCGGCCCCATTAGACTGGGGGTGATACGCAGAAGAGAAAGCAAGCTGGATTCCCAACTGTGCACAAAAAGCTCGCCAGAACTGGGAGACAAACTGACTGCCCCTGTCCGAGACAATCACCTTGGGTAGCCCATGTAAGCTTAAGATTTCCCGAGCAAAGATGAAAGCCAGTTCCTTTGGAAGTATGCAAATTCTTAAGTGGAATACAATGACACATCTTTGAGAACCGGTCAACCACCATAAGAATAACAGTGTTGCCTTGGGAGCTGGGCAACTCCACAATGAAATCCATTGACAGGTGGGTCCAGGGCCTCTCTCTATTTGGTATGGGTTGTAGGAGGCCCACAGGAAGGTTTAGTGGAGTCTTAATCTGAGCACACATGAGACAGGCAGCTACGAAGGCAGTAACATCAGCCCATAGACTAGGCCACCAGAATTGTTGGGAAATGGCCCAAATGAGTTGATTCTTCCCAGGATGGCCAGCTGCCTTGGGAGAATGGTAGGTCTGGATCATGGCAGTACGGAGACTCTCTGGGACAAAGCAGCGGTCACAAGGTTTATCAGGAGGAGCGTGGACCTGAGCAGCAAGAATTTTGTCACCCAAAGGAGAAGTAAGACTGGTGCGAACCGTAGCCAAGATACAACCAGGAGGAATCATAGGAACCGGAACTGACTCCGACTTGGAAGTGGAAGAAAATTTTCGTGACAATACATCAGCCCTTACATTCTTAGTATCGGGTAAGAATGAGACAATGTAATTAAAACTCGACAAGAAAACAGCCCTTCTCGCCCTTCTGGGAGAGAGGCGCTTAGCCTCAGACAGGAATGTAAGATTCTTATGGTGAGTAAGTATAAGAACAGGCACAGTGGTACCTTCAAGGAGATGTCTCCATTCTATCAGGGCTAAAATGATCGCCAACAGCTCTCTGTCACCAATCTCATAATTGCACTCAGCAGGTGACAATTTCTTGGAAAAGTAGCCACATGGATGCATAGTGCTCCTCAGAGTTAGGACGTTGAGACAGAAGGGTGCCAACTCCCATCTCAGAAGCATTAACTTCTAGAATAAAAGGCAATGTAGGATCAGGATGTGCCAACACAGGAGCAGACACAAAGGCAACCTTGAGAGTCTCAAAGGCCTTAATGGACTCCAGAGACCAACTCTGTGGATTGCCGCCCTTTCTGGTCATATCAGTCAGGGGCTTGACCAGAGACGAGAAGTTACCAATAAACTTCCGATAGTAGTTGGCAAAGCCCAGGAAATGCTGCAGAGGATGTAGACCCATGGGTCGAGGCCACTGTAGGACTACCCGAAAGTTTCTCTGGGTCCATCGAAAAAACCAACAGTGGAAATGACTCCTCCATGGCATTATCCTTCAAGAACGACAAAGGGTAAACCCGACCACGGGGAGGTATGGCACCAGGTTGAAGATCAGTTGCGCAATCATAAGACCGGTGTGGAGGCAAACTACCGGCTTGACCTTTGTCAAAGAGATCGCTAAAATCACGGTACTCTGCCGGCAGGGAGGAGAGTGAAGAGGTGCACAGGACCTTGGATACCTTCAGGAAGTATGTCTCACTGCATTGTGGTGACCAGGAGAGAACCTCAGCACGGAGCCAATCAGAAGAGGGGTTGTGCCTCTGTAACCAAGGATAACCAATAACCAGCGGAAACCTGGGTGAGGAAATAACTTGGAATTGGATTATCTCATGGTGAAGAGCCCCTACGGCTATGGACAACAGAACCATCTCATGAGTCACATGGGCAGGCTGTAAAGGTCTCCCGTCAAGAGCCTCAATGACAAATGGAGTTTCATGCAGCTGCAACGGAATCGAGTGCTGCAAAACAAATGCAGTATCAATGAACAGGCCTTCAGCCCCAGAGTCGATTAGAGCCTGTATCTCGATGGACAACTCAGCCTAAGAAAGGGTGACCGAAACCAGGGGCTTATGTTTCTGGATAACTGGGGACGAAACAATGCCACCTAAGGTCTGTCCATGACAGGACCTCAAGGTTCGGGCGTTCCCTGGACAAGTAGGACAAGACTTCAAAAAGTGCCTGGCCACAATAAAGGCACAATCTCTGCCTCCTCCTAAAGGCTCTCTCATCCACAGAGAGACGTGTGAAGCCAAGGTGCATGGGTTCATCTTCACTGACCAACTCGGTACCAGGAGGCATGGGAGGTGAGGGAGGCATGGGTAGGACTGCAAAGTTTGGAGGCAAACATAGAGGAGGCTTCCGCAAAAAGAAAGAGTCTTTATCTGGGTCTGTAGTCAATGAGTATGGCAAACGAGATCAAGCTCTCCAGCTCAGTAGATATATGTCGGGCAACCTTGATGGAATCCGAGAGACCATGAGAAAAAGCAGCCACGAGGGCCTCATTGTTCCAAGCAACCTCTGCTGCCAGAGTACGGAATTCAATGGCGTAGTAGGCAATGGTTCTCGTACTCTGATGGACATGAGGCACTTGGCAGCAGAAACGGAGCGTGCGGGAATGTCAAATACCCTTTTAAAGTAGGCCACAAAGTCAGGGTAGCTCAAGACAACAGGTTTTTGTGTCTCCCATAGAGGGTTAGCCCAGGCCAAGGCTCTCTCAGAAAGCAAAGATATCACGAAACCTACTTTGCTTCTGTCCATGGGAAACGCCTGGGGCAGCATCTCAAAGTATATCTCAACCTGACTGAGAAACCCTCTGCATTGAACTGGATCGCCCCCAAATCACTGGGGAAGCGGAGCGGAACCAGACATACCTCTTATAGGGATAATACTCGAGGCGGGTGCCTGCACAGAGACTGGCGCAGCAGCAGGGACGGCCTGCGACTCAGGTTGTACCGGAGCAGCCACCGTGGGGGATTCCAGGTGAGCCGTGCGTAAACTGATCCATGTGGTGATCTTGCTCATCCAATCTGGAAAAAATATTACCAACAAGTGGATTGACTGTATCTTCTGAATTCATGGCCTTCGACTACTGTCAGAAACCATGAATCAGAATGAGACAGAAGTACAATTAAATCACACTTGTTTATTGAATAAAAATAAAATGGTAAATAGAAAAAGCGTAGTCAAAGCATAGCCAGAGTCCAGTAACCGGATCGAGTAGTCAGCCAGTCCAAATGATAGTGTTTTATTCCTGCGCTACCACTGGTGATCTATCAAATGTCAGGGGCTGCTGCTACTACCGGAATGGATCACGCCGTATCCACTTAATATGAAACTAAAGATATGTTGGTATTGCGCTGCCCCTATATTAAATAACCCTCTGAGGGTGATAAGTATAATGCCTAGTTACATAAATCAATAGTGTAATATAAAAATATATATCTATAAATGTCTACTGAATGGTATCAAAAAGTGCAAAGTGCTACATTAAATAAAATAAACACACCACAGAGGTGAAAAATCAAGTGAACAAAGGTAAGTAACTAAAAACAGTCTCTTAAAAGATTACTATTTTGATAAAGTGCAGAAAAAAAAAAAAAAGTAAAACGCACTACAGAGTCAATTGAAAACCTCCACGGAAACACAACTGCTTCAATTGAGTGCAAAGCCAAAAAACTGTGAATTGATCATAGTGCCAAGTGCGTCTTATAAATGTGCAAATAAGTAAACACTCTCCAGAGGTGATATAAGTGAACCACCCTAATAATAAACAAAATGATATACAAGAAAATAAGAGAGTATACCTAGACCAAAAAGAGGGTACCCTCTCCTGATCACATGGGAATAAACTTTAGAATAAACAAAAAATATATATAGTAGTAAACACACTACAGAGAAAGCTGTAACATACGTTATATCAGAATGAATCCGGCCTCTATAGATTAAATATACATATTGAAATCCATCAAAAATAAAAAGATATAAATATTCAAGTCCATAAATAAACAACAGTCTCCTTTAAGTGCAAGTGCTTTGTGCAAACTTGTGCAAATTCAACTGAGGTGTGGATCTCCCAGTGCTTAATCCCGCTGTGATCACACTTTAGTGGGCAGTGGCCCCTTACCTATAGCAAGGAGGGATTCGCATAGAGTTATCTAGATTTCTTTATATGTCTTCTCTCCTGGTAAATTCGGTCACCTTCTCCTTTGAATTTTATTCTTATTGCTCCAGAGGACCCAATAGATTAATAGAGAGGGAATACCATAGTGTAGTATTTCACAAATAGCATTTATTAAAAATTTTAATACACAGGGTACTCACACATTAATAGATAGAAAAAAGCCTTTTTCTAGTAATCAGCAGCAAGTGCATCCACAGTCAGCTTCCTTCCCGTCCCTACGCGTGACATCACATCACGTGACTTCATCAGGGGATGCTGGGAAGGCATGCTATATCAGTATTTATAGTAATTTTGTCCTCATTTCGGGCGCCATTTTCTTGGTGGTTTACAATACATGTGTATACAGCCACCATTTTTTTGGAGCCCTTGTAGCTGAGCCTACTATACACATACACTGTGCATCATTCTACCTCAGTTGTACTCACTCTATAATCCCATGAGGCCACTATAGTGTCATAGGAAGTGGCCATGTTTACTCTCATGCTAATGTGTCTCCCGAACAGGCGCCGCCATTTTGTGGGTTATAATAGAATACATAGGGGCTAATAATATGCTAATGTGTCGCACGAACGGGCGCCGCCATTTTGTAGATTATAATAGAATACATAGGGACAAATAATATGCTAATGTGTCGTTCGAACGGGAGCCACCATTTTGTGGGTTATAATAAAATACATAAGTTAAACGGCTGGTTAATATCCTATGCAGAAAAAGAGTAATTAAAACGTATATTTTATTATAGGAAAAGATAAAATCGGGTGGAAGGACGCCAACTGAGATGCACATTACCTAAAATCACAACAAAAAAACATCAGAATGTATATATAAGAGAAAAAAATATATATATAAAATAAAAACTCTATAAAAATCTTTATTAAAAGAGTAAAAAAAAAAATAATAAAAATATAAAAATCACCTAATTAGAATTATTGGTATCAAAAAAAAGGGGGGGGGGGGTCGGAAATACGGTTGGTGGAGATTTGTCAAATAATATATTCCAATATCCACCATTAATCTAAATGTATTATTTGGGGGAATTCTTTCAGAAAAAAGGTATCCAGGTATCTACTATCACTCTAGAAATCATTAAGGAAACAGTTCAGATCGAATTCTATATTCATACCTCTAGGTGCAAAAGTGTCTAATGTAAAGAGCCACCTCGACTCTAATTGGCTCAATGTCCTCACCTTGTGACCACCTCGCCAATGTTTAATATATGGCTCTATTCCCCAAAATTTCAACTCCGAGGGGTCTTTATCATGATGTAGAAGAAAGTGCTTGGCCACGCTATGCTTATCATATCCCTTAAGGATATTTTGAACGTGCTCTTTAATACGCACTCTAAGTGGTCTTTTGGTCCGTCCTACATACTGTAGACCACAGCTGCACTCTAAAACGTATACTGCTCCTTATGTATTGCAGCAAATAAAATTATTTATTTCATATGTGTCGCCCGTACTAGTCGATTTGAATTCAAAGTCAGCCAGTCCAGAGTTCAATAACCAGATCAGGTAATCAGCCAGGCCAGAAGTCATGGATCCCAGTAGAGCAGCAGCAAGCAGCATAAGGAGCCAGAAGGGATGTCAGCAAGCCAGTCTTTAAACAGAACCACAGGAGATGGTTTCTTGTGATGTGACCAAAGCGAAGGCGAGCTGGACAGCTTTAAGTAGGCAGGTCAGACGAGCATGATCAGGAACAGCTGGTAACTGTGGAGAGAGATGAGAGCTGGCAATTAGCTGACAGCTGAGCAGCCAGCCCAGAGAAGGAAGGGCTAAGCTAGCCCTGACACATATCTTCAAGGCAATACTGATTCTAGTTTGAGGCCAACATTGGGATAAAATTAGGAGAGTTTAGCCTGATATTTAGTATTTTTGTCTTGTGTTTTGTCTTGCAGCAAATATGAAACAATTCAAAGACCCTGAATTCATGGGCCACTTCATGGACAAATACAGGGATATGCGAAATTTGTGGGAGGTTAAAAATCTCTTATATCGAAATAAACCAGCTAGGAAGGCATCACTGGAGAAACTGCTGGAATATGTGAAGACGCAGGTCCCCAATGCAGACATCGAGTTTGTTGAGAAGAAAATTGGTAGCTTGAGAAGCACATATAGGAAGGAGCTTAATAAGGTTCAGGCTTCCATGAGACCAGGAGCTGCAGTAGAAGTTGTGTATGTACCCAGCCTGTGGTACTACAGCAGGATGCAGTTTCTGGAAGCCAGGGAATCACTTTCTCCACTTCCATCCACCCTTCCCTCAACACCAGCTGAGGCTTCCGAGGACCAAGAAGTTGTGGAGCACAGCTGGAGCCATCTATAGTATTTTTAACATATTTATTGTCCGAAAATGATTGTTGTTAACTAGATGTTATTCTTGCTAGCAAATGATTGATTTAACAAAAAGTGTTTGACATATCAATTGACAGTAGGGGCCAAAAATGAGTGTGACAAGAATGAAAAATGCTGGGGTCAGAATGATAGTCTTTTCTATTTATTAACATGCAATTTGCAACATTCATGAGCTGAAATTTGGATGTAATTGATGAACCAACAAATTTTTCATACACAGGATGACCTCAGTCAGGAAGAGGCTCTGGAATGTGGCAGACCTGAGGAGGCAGGGGTAAGTGACAGCCAGGAGGAGGCAAGGGTAAGCATCAGCCAGGAGGTGGCAGTGCCCTGTAGCCTCACCCAATCCCAGGTGCCTCCCCTCTGCCTTCCAACAAAAAGGGCCAGGAAGGGGAGTAATGTGGAGGAGGCAGCACTGGGCCTCATTAAGGATGCTAATGCGGCCCTGAAAAGCCCTCCCAACGCTGAAGAGGCCAATGGCTTCTATGTAGCTGCTAAATTGCAACAAATGAAGGAGGGCCAATGCCTCAGGTGTGAGGAATGTTTTGAGGCCATTCAGAAGGGGTTGAATGGCCAAATAAGTGATAACATGCACTTATGTATGCTTGCCCATACTCCTCCATCTCCACCTCCTCCTGCCACAAGTCCACCTCCAGAGCCACAGCCTCTAAGGAAGGCTGCAAGGAAGGCTGCAAGGAAGACAAGAAAGTGATGGCCTGAGTTCAGTCTGGTCTGACAGAAGATTGTTGCAGTACCACAGCCTGGGAACATATGTCATCTGCTGCTGTTCATGATCTCTGGGAGTCCTAGACTAGAGTCTATGTGTTTTTCTTCAAATAGGACAGTTTGTGAGTAGACAGGTACATTTCAAAAATACATCAACTTCAAATTAACAAGGGACACCAACCAACCTCCTTGAGCTTTAAAAAGACAAGATAATGTGTAAACTTGACACACAAAAAATAAAATGATGGAGATGGCTAGACAATTATTTAAAAAAATTCCAAAGAAAAGGAGTTCTTTGATTAAAAAAAAAAAAATAACACACACAAAAAAAAAAAATCCAAACATTATTTTGGAGATTTGGCTTTAAAAACAAAAAAGATTATTCATGAGATCAAGAGAAATAAGTTTGTGAGAACTCTGTGTGAATATGAGCAGCAAAAAAACGAAATTCTACTATGCATAGTAGTCCATTATGCTTTGCCTTTGCAGGGAATGAAAGAGGAAGTAAACTCATCAGGGTTTACTTCCTCTTTAAAATAAATTCAGCGTGACGAATGTGCTATGTCCATTACAAATGGTAGTTTTTACCAGACCGATCTCTTCCGTCTCGTAGTTGAATCTGAGCATGTGTGAGTTTTTGCACATTGGAATTGCATACACACAAATGCATTTTCGGATAGGAACTCTCTCCAACCGAAAAATTGAGAACATGCTCTCAATCTTTTGCTGGCCGAAATTCAGCCAGCAAAAGTCTGATGGAGCATACACACGATCCAGCCAAAAGCTCTCAATGTTTTACGTAGGGCTCAATCCCCCAGAATTTGAGTTGAGAAGGGTCTTTATTGTGGTGTGACGTGAAGTGCCTTGATACGCTATATTTGTCGAATCCCTTTATTATGTTTTTTACATGTTCTTTCACGCGTACCTTAAGTGGTCTCTTGGTGCGGCCTATGTATTGAAGGCCGCAGCTGCATTCTAATGCGTATACAGCTCCAACAGTGTTGCAACAAATGAATTCTTTAATATCGTAAATATTGCCTGTACTAGTTGAAGTGAATTCTTTTTTTCTTTTCGTTAGGGCGTCCTGTTCTGGTACATGTGTAGCATCTCCTACAGGGAAAAAATCTTTTTCCCGTAAAGAAAGATAGTCCTCTACCTGGTGGGTCTGGAATGCTTTTCACTATTTTATCCCTAATAGTGGGGGCTCCCCTGTAGACGAATTTTGGGCGGGTAGGTAAAATATCTTTTAGGCGTATATCTGCTCGTAATATGTCCCAGTTACATTTAATGATCTTCTCTACCTGTTTGAACTGCACATTGAAGTCCAGAATAATCGGGATATTGTCTTGTACTATCTTGGTGTGAGGTTTGTTTTTAATGAGGTCTTTGCGATTTATCTTTGCTACTTCTGATATTTTCTTATTGATGAACTCCTTTTGGTAGCCCTTTTCCATAAATTTCTGTTGCATGTTTCTAGCCTGGTCGAAATAATGTTCTTCCTGTATGCAATTGGGTCTCAGGTGCATTAATTGGTCTTTCGGTATGTTGTATAGCCAATTTCTGTGGCGGCAGCTTTCTAGCGGTAGATAACTATTGCGGTCTACACTCTTAAAATGTGTTTTGGAGAGGAGTCTTTTATTATCTTGTGTTATTTCCAAATCAAGGAAAGTGATTGATTTGTTGCTTATTTCCCATGATAATTTTATGTTTCTGTCGTTCCTGTTCAACTTCTCCAGGAAGGCCGTAAGTGTTGATTGTTCGCCTTTCCACAGAATGATGACATCATCAATATATCTTCGATATGTATGTAATTCACTTGGAGGGTTGGCAAATACTTCTTCTTCCTCCCATTGTGACATAGAGGCCTGCAACGCTAGGAGCGAATTTCGCTCCCATAGCTACGCCCGTCTTTTGATAGTAGTAGTTTTTGTTGTACCAGAAGTAGCTATTCTTAAGGCAAAAATCTCAACATTTTATAAGAAATTTTCTCTGAGGACAGGGGAGATCTGTATGTTTCCGGAGTCCCCATTTGGTTGCCTCACAGGCTTGGTGGTGTAATATTATTGTATATAATGAGGCTACATCGGCCGTGGCTAGCCACCAAGGTCCATCTTCCGTTGGTATGTCGTCTAGGATTTGTAGTATATGCTTGGTATCTCTCAGATATGCCCGTGTCTTCTGTACCACCGGCTGAAGGTAGTAATCAATATATTGCCCCATTCTTGCTGTCAAAGAGTCAATGCCATTCACTATTGGTCTGGGGGGTGGGTTCTCTTTATCTTTGTGAATTTTTGGAAGGGAATAAATAATTGGGGTTCTACATGACTCAGGTATTAGGTATTTAGCTTCTTTCTTATTGAGTATGTCCTTCTTTAGGCCTAAATGTACAACTTGTTCGAGTGCTTTCCTGCATTTAAATACTGGATTGCTCCGGAGTCGGACATATGTGTCCTTATCTTCGAGCAGGGAGTTCATACTCGCGTTGTATTGTTCTTTAGACAATATTACGATCCCCCCTCCTTTATCTGCTGGTCGTATGACCAGGTCTTTCCTCTTTGTTAATTTTCAAATCCCGCTTTTGATATGTTTAGGTTCATCGCGTTTCTTTATCTTTAGTTCTTTAACCTCCTCAAGGACAATTCGTTTAAATACTTCTATATGTTTGTTATCTTTTGTTACCGGATTGAAGATGGATTTGTTTCTTAAGGTACTGTGCACGGTTCCCTCGGTGGATCCTGTGGTCTTGGGTTTACATGGATTACTAATCAAATATTTCTTAATGTTCAATTTCCTAACAAATTTCTGGATCCCAATGTATGTTTGAAACTTATCAAGATTTTTAATTGGTGCATATTTTAGACCCTTATCGAGAACCCCTATTTCTTCGTGGGAGAGTGGTTGCCCGCTAAGGTTGAAAATTCCTTCGCCCTTTATTCTCTTTTTCTTTTGTGATCTCTTCCCCCCTCTGCATCCTCTCTTTCTGGTGTTCTTCTCTGGTTTCTTGGGTTCTCGTTCCTCCTTGGTGGGTCGTTCTCTCTGCCTCTCTCTAAAAAAGACCTCTCGTACTCCATGTCAGATTGTCTGTCTGTGTCTGTCTGCCCTATCTTCTTCCCATCTTTGGTCTAAAGGTGCATAGTAATTATATGTTGGAATTGGGCTTCTATCATATATATGGTACGGCTTCTGGGGGGGAGGATTCTAATGTCCTCCTTCTCTTCTCTCATGTTGTCTATAGGGGCTTCTCCCTCTTGGTATATGTGTATCATAGGGACGCCCTCTATTATCGTTATTGGATCCTCTGTTGTCTCTTTGTTGGTGGTATGTTCTATTATCATGGTAAGGTCTTGATCCATTATTTCTCCTGTTATTCTTCCAGAAGGGTTTTTTCCAGCCATTTCGGGGTGTCCTATCTTGATAGTAAGGTCTTCTCTCATTTCTGTAAGGTGTGTGTCCTCTATCATTTCTACGGGGAGTATGCTGGTAATAGTTGCCTTGTCTACCATCATTCCTCGTTGTGTCGGGTCTAGTCCTTTCATATGTGTCATGCGGTCTATTTTGGTTTTCATGATTTACTTGGGTATTCGTATATTCTGGCTGTACTCTTACCACTTTCTCAGGAGTAGAGTAGGTTGAAATCGGATCTAAGTGTCCCATTTGGCTTTGCCATTTAAAAGCTTGATCAGTTTTAAAATCGTTTAGATCTCGATTATATTTCTTACTTTTCCTTTGTTGTACTTCTCTATCTTTTTTTGTGAGATCTTTATTAAGTTGTGCAGTTAGGGCTATGAATTCTGCTGTGTCTTTGTATACTTCCAATTCCTCTTTCACTCCCATAATGATTTCATCCACCATTTTTTGTTTTTTCCTCTTTCTCTCAAGTAGGAACATTAAAAGTTCCATACCTTTTCCATTGAAAAACTTGAACCAATCATCGATTGATTCTTGATCTGTCAACCCGTCATTTGGTATGATGTCCCATCTCAGGCATCTAGGGACAATCCCATCTTTGATATATTGCTCAAAAGTGGTGATGTCCCACCATAGACTAACCTTCTTTTCCATGTTGTGACCTAATTTTCTCATTAGGCTCTCAAGATCGCTACTTTTGCTGGTGGGTGTAGTTATATTAAAAATTTCTTCTAAATTAACTGTATTTATCTAAAAACGAGAAAACATCCATGATGGCTGCAAGAATGGGTCAAGATAGGTGTAAAAGATAAGTATAAGGAAATATTCCTGCGCCTAATCAAGGTAAATCTAGAAAACAGGGAACGTTGTACTGCTGCATGCACTGCGGTGGGGTACCTGAACCCCAGTGGGAAAAAATTGAAAAAACAGAAGTAGTGGTGCGCTGTACTAAGACAGGGAGTCCAGCCAAAAGGCTGGTAAGCTCTATAGGCACTAGAATAATATAGAGATGTTAGACGGCATAAATGTCGTCACATAAAGCAAAAGATATATGTAAAGCAGTGTGCATTTTTTTATGAGGGGATAGTAAGGAACCCTCAAAAGTACTATAGCATTGTAACATCAAAGGTAAATTCAAGTATAGATGCAAAAATATACGAAAAAACACACAATAAAAATATTTAAAACAAGTGATTCCCAATGCGATTTGTTGTAGCTGTCCAAGTCGCATAAAGTGCCAGTGCCAAAAATTATAATACGTGCAAAATTCCTCTACACCATAAAAATTGTTAAAACAATATAGATAAGGTCAGGGGGATGACGTAGGAACGCTCCGACGGAAGGGAGGGGTTACGAGGAGGCTGAGCAGGAGAAGGCGTGCGGCGTGTGGAAGAGAAATGCAGAGCGGAATAATGCTGGAAGGTGAGAGGCTCCAGTAATGAAAGACACTGCCGCAAGACGCCGCTCCGGAACCTGTCTACCCTACCGGCCATAAATAACAGCTGCCACCTCGCCTCCTCTCTGCCGCCCTCCCCCCCAACCTCTCGGGATTTCGAAGATAAAAGGAGAGCATGATCACGGAGAGCAACAGATAAGCTAAGTACTATATCCCGGTGCAAGTCATAGCTGTCTTAAATGACCGTATGTCTAAACTGCCAGGGGAATAGAAAGGACTGTAATAACAATGATGGGACAACATGAATGATGAGGTGTTTCTCTTTCTGGGATAGACAATTCAGACCAGCTTTGCGCTGGTTGCTGGAACTATACATAAACAAATATAAGATATAAAGATACCAGGCTGCATTGTGTTAGAAAAATTTGTATGAACACTATAAATGCGCTGAAGTGGTCAGCAGGATATTAGACTTTTCCCTTCACCTCTCTGATGCAACATAACAGCAGTTTTTCTTTGTAAGCTGGGACGCACTAAGGGATGAACTAAGGAAGATAAACGAGTATAAGAGATAAGATAAGTGATACTTATGTCTGCAAAACTCATCTGTCTTAAATAAGAATATGTTTAAACTATCATGGTCATTAAAACTGGAGTAAAAGTAAAGAGATAGTATGAATGATGACATACTTTTACCCTGGGATATATAATTCAGATTAATACTATACTCGTCGCTGAGATTCTCTGCAAAAAAAAAAAAAAAAAAAAAAAATTATAAGATACCAGGTGGGAGTGAGGGAAATGCCCAGAGAAATAGCCTGAAATATTACTAACCAGACTGAAAGCGGCCAGTGAGGATGAAACAAGCATTATATAAGACACTCAAGATGGAATGAACGAATAACTCCTTAGCTGCCTGCTTTCAGAAAATCAATCCGGATCCTTAAATGTAATGATAGATGGTTAATATAAGGTAACCCCCTGGAAAAGAACCCCACGGCACTCCTGCTTAGCTACTCAAAAATCGCATATTTTCTAAACGCATGAGCAGTGATGTAACTCGGTGGAGTAATATATTCATAGCATGTAGGAAACTGCATGAAGGACAGTACACGCATGGAAAGCGATCCCATTTTGCAGCTGCATACTTTCCTGGGAGCCCAGCAGAATTCTCAAGAGTAAACATAACCTTACATAGTACGCACGTCCCTATAGAATTCGATGACCAGCTAATATAGAGGTAAAATATCAGGAGAGGCACAATAAGGGGAGAAACCCCATATTTAACGCATAACGAAATTATGACATGCGACTTACAGGTGTCTATTAAAGATATAGGGACGGAAGACGTCATTGCTCAATAGATAAAGCTAACTGTGGTGCCACTGGTTTTTTCTCTCTACTTTCTGTCTTCTCTTTTTTTTTTTTTTTTTTTTTACCCCTTTCTTCTCCCTCTTTCTCCCGGACCCCCTTTCCCTGTGTTGGAGGGAGGGAGGAAGAAAGAGAGGAGATAATAAGAATAAATGCTTGGACTGAAAGTACCTGCCCTTGATCGACCATAAAGAAGGGGGAGAAACACTTATAGCAGACTGACAAACTTAGGGCGGAAAACCGCTCAGCCATAACCAAGGGATCCTACCCTGGTAGATACTGTAAGGGGCTGATTGGAGGGAATTCTCAGAAGAAAAAGCACCAGCCATAGAAGGAGAACGTGAGAAGACCAGCAAACTGGGGCGACGACCACGGGAAGCAAAAAAAACCAAAATGAGCAGAGCCTCAAAGCAAAATACTAAGGGGGGCCTTAAAACCCCAAAAAATCCCAACACGGAAAGCACCATAAAACAATATATGACCCAAGGAGCTAGCCCAAGAGGAGGAGGGAAGGAAAAGATACCCACAAACCATGGAGGAAAAAGGGGAGTGGAAAAAACAGCAGGGGAGACCCCGGATCAGTCTAGAGACGAACTGACAACGGAAAGCGAATTAGAACTAAGTAAAAATGAGGATCAGAGGATGGAAGACCTGGGAATAACAAAAGGGTTCATGAGGGAGATGCTCCAAAAACTGGAGAACTCTATAAGATCAGATATTAGTCTCCTAAGAAGTGACCTTGGTCATATGCTAGCGAGAGTTGAAGCTGTAGAAGAAAGAACTGAGAATCAAGAACAGAAGTTAAAGAAAGTACAGACGCAAGTTAAATCAATTTCTCAGAACCAGAGAAGAATTCTCTACCGACTCGAAGACCAAGAAAATAGAAATAGAAGACTAAATCTGAGAATAAGAAATGTCCCAGAGAACAAGAAAGAAGATTTAAGGGAGGTTCTGAAAGATATATTTCGCCCCATACTAGACAATGCAGAGGGGGTACTCCCTTTGTTAGAGAGGGTGCATCGGGTTGGGAGGATAGGATCGGAAGAAACAGGAAGGGGAAGATTCCGCGATATTATCGTAAGGTTTGAACACTATGAAGATAAAGAGGAGATCTGGAGGAAATTAAGGGGAAACCCCCCATTAAAGTATGCGGAAACAGAAATACAAATCTTCCCGGACCTAGCATTTGAGACCCTAGCCAGAAGACGTCTCCTGAAACCTCTCTTGGAACAGATGAGAGTACGAAACATTAGATACAGATGGGGCTTCCCGGCTTGCCTGTTGGCATTTAAAGATGGAATAACAGCTAAATTAAGTTTCCCTGAAGAGTTAAGAGAATTTTGTGAAAAACTGGAGATTCCAACTCCAAGTTTACCCGGCTGGACAGACGAGTCAGAGGAATCACCTTAAAATGCCACCCAACTTAAATGATAAATTAGAAGTGGAAGAGACTGGGATCATGGGGGAGACGGGGGGGGGGGGGGGAGGGGTGGAGAGGTAGGGGGATGTATGTGGTCGGACCGGTTGGGTGGGGCAGTCCCATTCCCATCCCTATGAGGAGATATACCAAAGTAGGGAGGGAAAGGAGGCAACTGGCGAACCCCACCTCGGAGCACTAAGACTTAGAAATGGCCAGAGATTTGAGGCCAATTGATAAGTCGAGGGCCGCAGGATGGCCAAAACAGGGGGGGGGGAGGGGGATGGGGAGATGGGCGGGAGAGGGGGGTATGGGGGAGAGGGGGAAGGGGAGGGAGGAAGGAGAAGAAGATGTCAGTAGTGAAACCCTGAGGGAAAAAAGGAGGGAAGGAAAAGAAAAACGAAAACATGGTCAGGACAGAGAATATGGATAAAAGGAAACTGGAATTAAACTTCCTATCTTATAATGTTAGGGGGCTCAACACAGCAAAAAAGAGGCATAAAATCCTGGTAGAATTAAAACAACTAGAGGCAGATGTGATCTTTCTCCAGGAGACACATATAACACATACGTCAAGGAGTAGGCTTTACTCTAAAGACCACCCGAAATGGTACTATGGGGATACGATCTCAAAAAGGGCAAGAGGAGTAGCAATAGGATTCGGTAAGGATATTCGATTCACTGTAGAAGGAAGAGTAGCAGACCCAGAAGGAAGATATCTATTTTTGAAAGGAAAATTAGGAAATATTAGGTATACACTGGCTAACATTTACTCTCCAAATAAAAACCCTATAAATTTCTTGAGGGGAATACTGGCCAAAATACAAGAATTTAAAAGTGGCCATGTAGTTATAATGGGAGATCTGAATCTCTGTCTAGACCCCATACTTGACAGTACGTCCCGGGTACTGGGAGGGAATAGCACTCAATTAAAAAGGTTAATTCAAAACTTGAATAAAAACCAACTAGTTGATGTATGGAGGGCACAACACCCCAAAATAAGGGACTACACATTTTTCTCCCCAGTACACGGGTCGTACTCAAGGATTGATTATATTCTTGTGGAACACAGAGCCCTAGAGATGGTACTAGAAACAAGTATAGAAATAACAACACAGTCAGATCACGCGCCTTTAAAAATGAAAATGCAGATTCCCGGACAAAGTAAATGTTTCTCTAGGTGGCGACTAAATGACACGTTGATTCTTGATAAGGAGGGGGGGGAAGTAGTGAGTAAGGAATTAGAGAAGTACTTTCTGATGAATGAGACCGAAGGAATCTCTGGGCAGGTCCTGTGGGATGCCCATAAGGCGTATATTCGGGGGATCTTGATTGCACGAGGCTCGCAGAAAAAAAAAGAACGTATAGAGAGGGGTAATAAACTCAGAGAGGAAATCCTCAAAATTGAACAACAACATAAAAGGGGGCTTACAGATAAAAAGCTATATCAAAAATTAACGTCCAGGAGAGAAGAACTACGTGGGTTAATGGAACAAGAAACTAAAAAATTTTTTAATCAACTCAATAAAGTGAGGTATCAAGAAGAAAACAAACCTACTAAATATCTAGCCAGGACGCTCCAAAAGAAAAAAGCTACGAACTACATAGAGAAAATTCAAACAGAAACCGGGGACATGGTATACGCTTCAAAAGAAATAGCCGAATCATTCAAAACATACTACGGGAAATTATATGCGGTAAAAAACAACTTGATAGATAAAGAAGGTAAACTAAAAGAAACTGTTAAATATTTAAATAAGGCGAGACTCCCCAGGATCAGTGAAATTGATAAAGAATACTTAGAAAACCCCATAACGGAAGCAGAAATAAACGAGGTATTAGCGGAATCAGCTCCTGGGAAAAGCCCGGGACCAGACGGTCTGACAATTAGTCACTACAAGAGGTTTAAGAATATACTAGTACCGAAACTCTGTAAATATATGAACGGGATTGGGACAGAGTACGCCATGAGTAAAGAGGCGCTATCTGCCTCAATAACGATCATACGGAAAGAAGGAAAAGACGAGACCAAGTGCGCAAGTTACAGACCAATATCACTCCTTAATGAGGATACTAAACTATTTGCTAAGGTGTTAGCAAATAGAATGAAAAAAGTAATGAATATACTAGTACATCCAGATCAGACTGGGTTTATCCCCGGGAGAGAGGGAAAGGACAATGGAGTGAGAACTTTATTGATTCTATCTCAAAGGAAGAAGACGGAACCCCCGGCGCTACTATTATCAATAGATGCCCAAAAGGCCTTTGATAGAGTCGATTGGGGATTCATGTTCCAGACAATGGACAAAATGGGCATAGGCCCTAGGATGGCCAGATGGATTAAAACGATGTATGACCACCCGACAGCGACTGTAAACATCAACGGGTTGCCCTCCTCTTCCTTTGAGATGGAAAATGGGACCAGACAGGGATGCCCACTATCACCTCTTCTTTTTGTGCTTTCGTTGGAACCCCTACTCGCGACAATCAGAAACAACCCGGAAATAAGCGGAATTAAGGCTGAGCAAGAGGAACATAAACTTGCAGCATATGCAGACGACGTGTTGTTTTATATAAGTAACCCAGTAGATTCTCTGCCCAAGATAACAAAGGCCCTGGATGAGTACGGGAAATTATCAAACTTCAAAATTAACCAAACAAAATCTGAAATCCTTAATATAAATGTAGGTGCGACGGAAGTACAACTAATCCAAGAACAAAGTAAATTTAAATGGACAAAAGAGCTGAAATACCTGGGGGTAAAATTGGCAAACACTCTGGATAAGATATACCGTCTAAATTATATCCCTTTATTGAATGAAATAAAAACTGAACTCAGAAGAGCAAGTAATAGATCGATCTCGTGGATAGGTCGAATAAACGTGTATAAAATGTTTATTCTTCCAAAAATTGTATATAAATTCCAGATGTTGCCAGTTGAAATCCCATCCAGCTATTTCCAAAAATTAAAAGCAATAATGAGCAAATTTATATGGAATAACAAAAAACCTAGGATCTCCTATGGAGTATTAAAACAAGAAAAAGGGAGGGGAGGATTAGCGGTCCCTGATTTACAATATTATTATCAGGCGGTGGTCTTATCAAGAATTGTAGAATGGGTAAAAGGGAAAAAAAAAGAGGAAAAAAGATGGGTTAATTTAGAATATACATACAGTAAAGCACAATTAAATAAGATAATATGGAATCCCCCAAAATACAGGGTACTAGATATAGACACAAATAAGTTAACACAGACTGCACTGAAGATATGGGATAAGGAATATAAAAGATTAAATGGACACTATAATTCGCCACTGATAACCTTAAAAGATAACGAATATTTCCCACCGGGTAGAGGGGTGATAGGAGGGAACTGGATAAGATTAGAGGGGTCACAAATAAAAGATATAATTAAAAAAGGGAAACTTCTTTCACATGAAGAGTTAGTGCACATGGGATTTATGAGAAGGGATAGGTGGCGATATCTCCAGCTGACCCGTTTCATAGAAAAACTTCCCCAGCCGATTAGGTCTGAAAAGGATTTGACAGGGGTGGAACAACTTTGTACGGCTGATAGTACAAAGGGTATAATATCAAAGCTATATGGGCTATTGATGCGGACCAGCTGGAAAGATACGCCGCCATATATAAATAAATGGGAAAGGGAATTGGGATCACAAAAAGGTAAAGAAACAATAAATAAAATTTTGAAAATGACACACCGCTCGGCAAGGGACAATAAAACAGCTGAGATGAACTACAAACTTATCTCCCGATGGTATAACACCCCGGATAAGGTATCTAAATTCCAGCTAGGCGGGACCGCCGAGTGCTGGCGGGGCTGTGGGAAAACAGGTACCATGACACACATTTGGTGGGAGTGCGCTAAAATTAAACTATACTGGGAAAAGATCCTTCAAATGATTAAGGAAATAACTCAAACAGCATTGAAATCAGACCCCTGGGTAGTACTCTTTCACGGCACGGAGGTTGGGGTTAAACAATACCAAGACACAATCATCCCGCATCTATTAAACGCTGCGAAAAAACTGATCCCTAAAAAATGGCGAGAGGTAGAGTGCCCAACAACATGGGAGTGGGTAGATGCGGTAGAAGAAATATATAATATGGAAAGCCTGTGTTTGAGAGAAGAAGAGGAAAGGGTAATATTTCTAAAAAAATGGAGAGGTTGGAAACAATTTAAGTGGGATTGGAGTTTCTCCGCACAACTAAGACCATAAAGACCAGAATATCAGGAGCAGGGACACTACTGACAAGGGGAAAGGGGAGGGGGGGGGGGGGGTAGTATAACTTTAATATAATTTCAGTGAAATATTGGGAGTAAGATATAAGAATTGTTTTAAGAAATATGAAATAAAAGTTGGATAAATGTTTTTACATTTAATTATACAAGTAAGCAACAAGAAAACAGCCACAATGATGTGAAGATTAATTCTAAGAGACAACAATGAACGTTAAGTTGATTCATAGTCTCAGGTAAAGATTCGCTGATGTGGCAAAAAAAAAAAAAAAAAAAAAAAAAAAAAAAAACAATATAGATAAAGCAGTGAACAAATTGACCATTCAACTGTGCAAAAAGTGGCAATTATAAAAAATAAAGCACATAAAGTGTCAGTGCTGAGGGAATAAATGCAAAATCCCTCTAAAACAATATTGAAACTATGCACAATGCCTAAAACAATATTGAAACTATACAAAATACCATGGTGAAAAAAGAATAAAATATAAATATATCGGAAAATGTCCGTTACACTTGTGCAAGACCGGTGGTGATTATGTCAGAAAATCGCATAAAGTGCTAGTGCTTAAATAATAATAACATGTGCACAATATTAACAAAAACAATGTAATTGGTGGTGGTATTGGTGATGGTGGGCATATCCCTCGTGGTCCTGTGTGGTCAGGGTATGGGTGTCCCCTTACCTTACAGCTGTAAGGTAACAGCGTGTAATATGTATACCCTCGGGATCCCTGGTGTTCTTTGTCTTTTGAGGTCCTGCTGTGGTGTCCCCAGATCCTGGCGTCAGTATCCTGCCTATTGCGCTGTGTTGGTCCCTTTAGATGGTAACTCAGCAGCATTCAGCGTGGGGGGTGCCTCAGCAATTGGTGTGTATATATATATATATATATATATATATATATATAGGGTTAAAAAGATGTGGAGGAAGGAAGCCCCATAGTGTAGTAGTTTTGACCATAAAACGTTTTTATTCAAACAAAAATTAGGATACTCACAAACAAAGGAGATATTTAACCACTTTCAGACCGGACCATTTTGCTGGTCAATGACCAGAGGTCTTTTTACAATTTGGCACTGCGCTGCTTTAACTGGTAATTGCGCGATCATGCAATGTTGTACCCAAACAAAATTTGCGTCCTTTTTTTCCCACAAATCGAGCTTTCTTTTAAAGGTATTTGACTGACTCTGCGATTTTTATTTTTTGCGATATAAACGTAAAAAGACCGCAAATTTTGAAAAGAAATGATATTTTCTAATTTTTGTTATTAGAAAAATCCAATAAACTCAATTTTAGTCATACATTTAGGCCAAAATGTATTCAGCCACATGACTTTGGTAAAAAAAAAGTCAATAACTGTATATTTATTGGTTTGCGCAAAAGTTGTCACATCTACAAACTAAGGTACGTTTTCTGGAATTTACGCAGCTTTTAGTTTATGACTGCCTATCTCATTTCTTGAGGTGCTAAAATGGCAGGGCAGTACAACCCCCCCCCCCCCCAATTACCCCATTTTGGAAAGTAGACACCCTAAGGAAATTGATAAGAGGCATGTTGAGCCCATTGAATATTTTATTTTTTTGCCTCAAGCGATTGAATAATGACAAAAAATATATATTTTTTTTTTACACAAAGTTGTCACTAAATGATATATTGCTCACACATGCCATGGTTATATGTGGAATTGTACCCCAAAATACATTCTGCTGCTTCTCCTGAGTATGGGGATACATGTGGTCGACTTTTTGGAAGCCTAGCCGCGTACGGGGCCCCGAAAACTAAGCACCGCCTTCAGGATTTCTAAGGGCATACATTTGTAATTTCACTCCTCACTACCTATCACAGTTTTGAAGGCCATAAAATGCCAAGATGGCACAAAACACCCACAAATGACCCCATTTTAGAAAGCAGACACCCCAAGCTATTTGCTGAGAGGCATGTTGAGTCCATGGAATATTTTATATTTTGCCACAAGTTGCGGGAAAATTACAAACTTTTTTTTTTTTTTCACAAAGTTGTCACTAAATGATATATTGCTCACACATGCTATGGGCATATGTGAAATGACACTCCAAAATAAAATTCTGCTGCTTCTTCTGAGTACGGGGATACCACATATGTGGGACTTTTTGGGAGCCTAGCCGCGTACGGGGCCCCGAAAACCAAGCACCGCCTTCAGGCTTTCTAAGGGTGTAAATTTTGGATTTCACTCCTCACTACCTATTACAGTTTTGAAGGCCATAAAATGCCAAGATGGCACAAAACCCCCACAAATGACCCCATTTTAGAAAGTAGACACCCCAAGCTATTTGCTGAGAGGCATGTTGAGTCCATGGAATATTTTATATTTTGCCACAAGTTGCGGAAAAATTACAAACTTTTATTTATTTTTATTTTTTTTCACAAAGTTGTCACTAAATGATATATTGCTCACACATGCTATGGGCATATGTGAAATGACACCCCAAAATACATTTTGCTGCTTCTCCTGAGTACGGGGATACCACATGTGTGGGATTTTTTGGGAGCCTAGCTGCGTACGGGGCCCCGAAAACCAAGCACTGGCTTCAGGATTTCTAAAGCCGCGTACACACCGGCGGACTGTATGGCCTACTTAGTCCGTCATACAATCCGACGGACAGTCCGTCATACTTTCGAATGAACGGACTTGACCACACATGGATGCACAAACAGTCCGTCGAAAGCTTGCGCGATGACGTGTACAGCACGTACGACGGGGCTAGAAATAGGAAGTCCAATACACCGCAATGCACCCCTCCGCCGTGTAAATCCTTTCTGAGCATGCGCCATTCTTAGTCCGTCGAACTAGCCTACTCACGAGCGGATTGCCCGCTGAAACCAAAGTATGACGGACAGAATTTCGAAAAATCCGAAATACTTAGTACGCCAGACTGCACGCTGAAAAAGTCCGCTGAAGCCCACACACGAGCGGACTGTCCGCTGAAATGTGTTTAGACGGACTAAGTAGGCCATACAGTCCGCCCGTGTGTACGCGGCATTAGGGTGTAAATTTTTGATTTCACTCCTCACTACCTATCGCAGTTTTGAAGGCCATAAAATTCCAAGATGGCACAAACCCCCCCCAAATGACCCCATTTTGGAAAGTAGACACCCCTAAATTTAGGGGTACACTAGGTGAGACTCACAGGTAAAAAAGCACCTAGGCTGTCAGCGACTGTATCAAAACGCTACAAAAAAAACTGTTAGCGATCGCAGGGATCAGGCCTGACTCTGCGAACGCTGCAGTTATGTGTGTTGTGTTTTGTAAGTGACAGTGATCGATCGATCGATCGATACTGCACTTGGGTGGGCTGGGCTGGGCTTGGCGGAGGGGCTAAACACAGGTGCTAGCAGGTATCTGGGCTGATCCCGCTAACAATGCGTTTTGGGAAACCTAAACTGCTGGCGACGCTAATATAGATCTGATCAGATACTATATTACTAAGGGAGGTGTATGCTTTGCGCGTGGGTGTTAGCGGTACTGGCACTAACCTGACGCTGCCTGGGGCGACGCAGACCCTATCTGACCCTCAAACTTATATCACCCGCCGGGTGATCAGGGGGTTAAACCTTTATTAGGTAATAAATGGCGGGTGCCCTGAAACTATAAAAAAAATAACTAACCAACCAGCGTCACCTGTAACAGTTATATGGTGATCACTGGTGAAAGGGTTAACTAGGGGACAATCAGGGGGCTTTATGCGGTAGTATATGGGGGTCCCTGGCACTATAAAAAGCTGCGGCGAACCTAAATACCTACCTGCCTAACTAGCGTCACCTGTGACACTAATACAGCGATCAGAAAAACAATCGCTTATTAGGCTGGGTTCACACTGGAGCGATGCGGGAACGCCACGAATCCGCGGCGGGTTCCCGCATCACACTGCCCTATGCAAACTGCTGGGAGTGTCCGTGAAATGTTAATGACACCCCCAGATCAGTTCGCATATCGCAGTGCGATCTGCAAACTCGGACAGGAATCGGATCGCATGGTGTGAACACCCATGCGATCCGATTCTGCTGCGGACCAAAAAAAGGGTCCCGTGCGAGTTTGCGGCGGGTGCGATGCAAATTCAGCCATACTATCTGTATGGCTGAACTCGCATCGCACAGAGATCGGATGTGATTTGCACTGCAGTGCGGTGCGAATCACATCCGTTCTCATAAACCGCTGCAATGTGAACCCAGCCTTAGTGACACTGGCGACGGGGGGTGATCACGGGGTTAAACCTTTATTGGGGGGGTTAGGGGGGTACCCTAGAACTAAAGGGGGCTAACCCTAACTGCCCTAACAGTTATTACAGTCACAAATGACACCAATGCAAAAAAAAAAATGCAATTGGTGTCACTGTGACTGGGGGTGCAGGGGTGATTGGGGGGGTGATCGTGGGGTGAAGGGGGGGGAGAGTGTGCCTGGCATGTTCTACTGTGTAGTGTAGTGTTGGTGCAACTCACCAATCCTCTCTCCTCGGTGCCGGAACGAAAAATACCGTCACGGAGGAGAGATTACATCACTTCCTCTGCCTGTGTTTACATTACAGGAGAGGAAGTGATGTCATGCTGCACTTCCATTCGTCAGGAGCGATCGCGAGGGGGTGGCCGATTGGACCCCCCATCCGCGGGAAGGCAGGGACGTACAGGTACGCCCATATGCCTGCCCGTGCCATTCTGTCGACGTACATCGTCGTGCAGCGGTCGGCAACTGGTTAAAACAGTGTATAAACGAGCACCGAGCTCGATTTGCGTCACTTCTGGTAGCTCTCGTCCCGACGCGTGTTCGTCGCGGTCACGTGACTTCATCAGGGGATGTCTAGTGCTAATGGAAGTGTCTTTAAATAGAAGGAACGATTAATCATATGGTGGCCATTTTGGTGAAGACCCGGAAGTGTCTCGGTGGCCATTTTGCGGTCTATCTGGTCGCCGGAAGTGTACTTTTTAGGTTATCACGCCACACTTCATTTATCTTCTGGCCGAAAATAGACGTGTGGCCATTTTTTTTTTTTTTTTTTCTTTTTGGTGGTGTCTCCGGCGGACAACATCCGGAGTTGCATAGGGATGTCGCCACCCCCTTAGTCTGAAGTTATTGTAATTTTCTATTGCGGACACTCTATTGGTGTAAGACTTCAGAACAGGGGGGGAGACAATTAAAGAGTGCAGCAAGGACTGCAAACTAAGCATAGAACTATAAGTGTCAGACAAGGGGACAAGTGGAAAGGATAAAAATATTAAAAATAATAACAATAAAAATAGAGATAAAATAGGAAAAATATTTTAAAAAATATATTTTACTGTATCTCAGATAGGAAATTAGAAATTTTAATAATAGGGACATGGAGATATCTAAATAGTAAACGGGAATCTGTGATTACATTAAAATAAAGTTATGATGACGCAGGTGAAGTAAATTGTGATCACTAATGGGAAATGCATAAAAACTTTTAATAATAGACGTCAAAAAATATTATTATATATTTATAAAAAATAAAATTGAAAAAATTTGAGAGAGCATTACCCAGGGCTGCCGGAAATGACGTATAGAGCCAAATCATAAAAAATGCATCCAGAGTAGTAAAACGCAGAACTAAAAATATATATATATATATATATATATGCAAATATTTCAATTCAGTGGAACAAAATAAAAGACATATTAAAAATATTTAAAATCTTCAGAAAGGGGAAGGGTCTCTAGGGGAGAGACTTGAAGGAGGAACCATATGCCAGGGAATGTAAGGAGGGCGGTGTCTCGTAATGCCCACAAACGGGTGTATAGACTGTAAAAGGATCACCGAAGGGTAGGGGGCAATTAAAAATCGCTAATAAAACAATTCAAGTCAAATTCCACGTTGAGGCCCTTTGGCGTGAGTGTATCTAATGTAAATATCCATTTGGACTCGAGCTGGCTGAGGGTTCTTACTTTATGTCCCCCTCGCCAATGTTTTACGTAGGGCTCAATCCCCCAGAATTTGAGTTGAGAAGGGTCTTTATTGTGGTGTGACGCGAAGTGCCTTGATACGCTATGTTTGTCGAATCCCTTTATTATGTTTTTTACATGTTCTTTCACACATACCTTAAGTGGTCTCTTGGTGCCGGCTATGTATTGAAGGCCGCAGCTGCATTCTAATGCGTATACAGCTCCAACAGTGTTGCAACAAATGAATTCTTTAATATTGTAAATATTGCCTGTACTAGTTGAAGTGAATTATTTTTTCTTTTCGTTAGGGCATCTTGTTCTGGTACATGCGTAGCATCTCTTACAGGGAAAAAATCCTTTTCCCGTAAAGAAAGATAGTCCTCTACCTGGTGGGTCTGGAATGCTTTTCACTATTTTATCCCTAATAGTGGGGGCTCGCCTGTAGACGAATTTTGGGCGGGTAGGTAAAATATATTTTAGGCGTATATCTGCTCGTAATATGTCCCAGTTACGTTTAATGATCTTCTCTACCTGTTTGAACTGCACATTGAAGTTCAGAATAATCGGGATATTTTTTAGAGACTTGATGCCCAAAATGTTTTATGGTGGATTATGGATTATGAAATATGAATAAATATAACTTTCCAGTCACTTGAACAACTTTTTTACTTGCTGTGTGCTTCATTTAAAGTCCCACTTTCTTCCTCCCACCCCCACCCCCCCCCCCCCCCTTCCCCTTTTTTAATGTTAAAAGTGCTGGTAAGTCAATATACTCAAAAGGTGTTTCAAATGATCTTTGTGAGGAAGTGTGGTCTAGTAACTTTTTAGGTGAATTTGGGGTGGTGCTTTTGAAGAAGGTATGTATTGATTACCCAGGGTGTGCCAGTTGTAGACCTTTTCCTTTTTTCTCTTGTCCTAGCCACAGCCGGTCACAGACAGCCTCTGGTCATTTTGTCTGTTTCCCAAGGGGAGGAGGACTGCCTGCCTCAAATTTTTACGTGCTGGGGCACCCCCCCATGAAGCAACTACAAGTAGCTCACGGTAAGCACTATTTGATCAGCCTGGTGTGTCTCAATCTATATCTCTCTATCTTGATGTATTGTAAAAATGTCTCATCTTTCTGTAGAAGACAGAGGAGGAGCAGCAGCAGATGGCAGATTCTCCAAATCACTGTAAGTTGCTTTCACTTGATTGTGTTTGTATGTAGGGCCACTTGGTTTACTTGCCAAACTGTTAGCTTAGATTGTTTGTTAGGGAGGCATATGGCATACCTTCTCAGCATTGATGTCCCCAATCTGGATGGGCAAACGCTTTGGCCCGAACATGAGTTGGGTCCAAAGATTTGCCTGTTTGGCTGTTTGCCAAACACACTAATTTGCAGGGTGTTTGCTGGGTGTTCACCCGATAAACACCCTGCAATGCACTGAGCACTGCACAGTGTATTCTGCACTTGTTGGAACCAGGTCAACCTGTAGAGACACAAAAAACATTACCAGAGGCAGAAGGTTAGCATGATCCAGCAATGTTTGAGAGGAATGGCTCTTTGCTTTTGCGCTCCCCATGGACTATAACGCAGCCAGCGAGGAATGGGCATGGTTTGTTCCCTAGCTGCAAGTTCAGGGTCTGGTCAACTTTATTTTTTTTTAACCTTGTGAACAAGCATGTTGAAATACCCACAGAGGCCAGTAGAGCCCAGCGGGTGTTCCAAAAAGTGAAGTTTAGGTGTTTTTGGAGGCTCAAGCATTTCCCAGATCTTGTAAGTCTGTATTTTTGAGGGGAGAGTAAAGAAGAAACTTGCAACTAGTCTAAAATGTGTTTTTGGGTTTGTTTATATAGACAATGGGCATGGTGAACAGATGGAGGGGGCAGAATTGCAGACAGAGTTGGCTTCCCCACACGAAAGTTGTAAGTTGGAATGTTATTAATAATAAATATTGTTGCGCTATCTTCAGTATTCCAACAACTAAAAAAAGTGCCAAGTGCCAAAATATCACAATGATTGAAATATCAAGAGTAACCAATGTTGTGCTTACTTCAATATTCCCACAACAAAAGTGCTAAGTGCTAAAATAAAACATTCTAATATTGCTAGAAAAATGTGTGAAAAGGGGGGAACACACCTCCCAAAATGATTTCACTACTCTCTTGTGATGAAAGCACATAAATAATTATCAGGTGAGTAAAGTGCAATGTGCAGCAAAAACAAAACAAAAAAAAATTTTTTAGTTTATACAAAGTGAATACATTTATTATCAACACCCTAAAATTATAAATTAATTTAAAATAAGAATAAGTATCCAAAAATATTAATGCAAATCATAAATGGCAAAAATAAAACATTAAAAACATGAAAAGACCCCAAATGTGCTAGTAAATAAATAAATTAAATTAATTAATAAATATTACAGACCAACACAGCCACTGTGCTAAATAAATTCTATATACGGATTGATTTTTTCATAAATTTATTTATCCGGTGAAGTCCCACTAGAACGGCTTACCAATCCTGGGCATATTGAGGGCTTCGGGTTGATAGGGATATTGCAAAGGAAATCACCCAACTTATCCTTATATTCCATTAAAGGATAAACCACAAGGATAGTCCTGCTTCCTGCGCTCCAGGTAGATAATTTAATTATGAAAAAGGAAGAAAAATTTATCGCGCAATATTTTTATTAATAGAAAAAGAGGATCAGCATAAAGAACCACTCACATATGTTAGGGTATAGAAGCGCATCAAATAGATTGAATGGTCAGATCACACAGCTTGAGTTTGCAGCCGCTGGGCTGCCAAACTCTATCGTGCACTGTCACAGGCTCCTCTCCCTCACGCGTTGCGTCAACGTTACGTGACTTTCTCAAAGGGTTGGAATGTTAACATTCGTGTTTATTTACAAAATCTGCAGAGTGTAAAATCAGGCTCCCTTCTGCATAGAAACCAATCAGCTTCTCAGCTCTGCTTGTTCAATTAAGCTTTAACAATAAAACCTGTAAACTGATTGGTTTATATGCAGAAGTGAGACTGATTTTGCACTCTCCAGCTTTGGTAACTTAACCCCTTTTGTGTATTGTTTTAGTGGCTAAAATATGTTAGTTGTCTGAAATGTGTTTGTGTATTGCTCTTTATTTATGTAGCTGCAAGTCCAGAAATGAGCCAGCCAGTACAGGAGGATGATGAGGCTGAGGGCCAGCAAAACAGGCCATGTTTAGTTCTCCAAGTACATTTTTGCACATTGTTGGACAACAGTATGTGTGTAGGTTGTTAACCACTTAAGCCCCGGACCAATTATCAGCCTAAGGACCAGAGGTCTTTTTTACAATTTGGCACTGCACTGCTTTAACTGGTAATTGCGCAGTCATGCAATGTTGTACCCAAACAAAATTTGTGTCCTTTTCTTCTCACAAATAGAGCTTTCTTTTGATGGCATTTGATTGCCTCTGTGATTTTTATTTTTTTACGATATAAAAGGAAAAAGACTGAAAATTTTGAAAAAAAAAATATATTTCTACTTTTTGTTATAAGAAAATTCAAATAAACTCAATTTTAGTCATGCATTTAGGCCAAATGTATTCAGCCACATGTCTTTAGTAAAAAAAAATGTCAATAAGCGTATATTTATTGGTTTGCTCAAAAGTTATACCGTCTACAAACTAGAATACATTTTCTGGAATTTACACAGCTTTTATTTTATGACTGCCTATCTCATTTCTTGAGGTGCTAAAATGGCAGGGCAGTACAAAACCCCCCCAAATGACCCAATTTTGGAAAGTAGAAACCCCAAGGAAATTGCTGAGGGGCATGTTGAACCCATTGAATATTTTTTTTTGTCCCAAGTGATTGAATAATGACAAAAAAAAAAAGTTTACAAAAAGTTGTCACTAAATGATATATTGCTCACACATGCCATAGTTATATGTGGAATTGCACCCCAAAATATATTCTGCTGCTTCTTCTGAGTATGGGGATACCACACGTGTGGGACTTTTTGGGAGTCTAGCCGTGTATGGCACCCCGAATACCAATCACTGCCTTCAGGATTTCTAAAGCCGTATACACACGTAGCCGTCTGTCCGACATACTTAGTCTGGCGGACTTCCCGCCAGACTGTCCGTCGGACTTTCCGAACGGGCTACTTGCCCACACACGGCACTTTTTCAGTGGACTAATATGGCGTACTAAGTCTGCCGTACTATCCGCCGTACTTTTGAAATGAACGGACTCGCCCACACACGCGGAGGAAAGTCCGCTCATTTCGAGCGCGTCTCCAGGTAGGCAGGGCCCGCGAAGGATACGTTGCTGGCCCCGCCGCCTGGTATAGACTTAAAGGGGAACCCCAACGCCAAAAAAAATCGGCGTGGGGGTCCCCCCAAAGTCCACAACAGACCCTTGTCCGAGCACGCTACCCGGCCGGCCAGGAAAGGAGGGGCGAGCGAGTGCCCCCCCCTCCTGAGCCGTACCAGGCCACGTGCCCGCGGCCCCCCCACCCCAAAGCACCTTGGCCCCATGTTGATGAGGACAAGGGCCTCTTTCCGACAACCCTGGCCATTGGTTGTCGGGGTCTGCGGGCAGGGGGCTTATCGGAATCCGGGAGCCCCCTTTAATAAGGGGGCCCCCGGATACCGGCCCCCCACCCTATGTGAATGAGTATGGGGTACAATGTACCCCTACCCATTCACCTGTAAAATAAAGTACAAAAAAAACACAACACACAAGATAAAATAATTTATTGCACAGCTCCGGGGGTCTTCCGTCTTCGGGGGGTCTTCTCATCGGACTCCTCCGCTATCTTCTTGTAGCTCTTTTACTAGTGGAGGAGCCCGGCATTCTTCTTCGTCGCCGCGGCCTCTTCTTCCGACTTTGGGGGTCTTGTCTCCCTCTTCGGTTCTTCTGCCGGGCCACCGCGCCTTCTTATAGCTCTTTTACAGGCGGTGGCCCGGTCTTCTGTCGCCGCCGCCGCCGCCTTCCGTTCTTCTTCTTCTCCTGGAGATGTTGACTCGACGTTCTCTCCGGTCGCAATGCCAGGGACGCGCTGCGCTGCGACTTGTATAGGGACAAGGGGCGGTGTCACATGGGTTGATGTCACATGGGTTGGTGTCACATGGTGACCCCGCCCCCTTACAATGTCACAGTCCCGGAGGATGCTGGGACTGTCGCCATGTGACATCAACCCATGTGACCAACCCATGTGACATCAACCCATGTGACACCGCCCCGTGTCCCTATATAAGTCGCAGCGCATCCCTGGCATTGCGGCCGGAGAGAACGTTGAGTCAACATCTCCAGGAGAAGAAGACGAAGAAGAAGAAGAACGGAAGGCGGCGGCGACAGAAGAACCGAAGAGGGGGACAAGACCCCCGAAGTTGGAAGAAGAGGCCGCGGCGACGAAGAAGAATGCCGGGCTCCTCCGCTAGTAAAAGAGCTACAAGAAGATAGCGGAGGAGTCCGGTGAGAAGACCCCCGAAGACGGAAGACCCCCGGAGCTGTGCAATAAATTATTTTATCTTGTGTGTTGTGTTTTTGTGTACTTTATTTTACAGGTGAATGGGTAGGGGTACATTGTACCCCATACTCATTCACATAGGGTGGGGGGCCGGTATCCGGGGGCCCCCTTCTTAAAGGGGGCTCCCGGATTCCGATAAGCCCCCCGCCCGCAGACCCCGACAACCAACGGCCAGGGTTGTCGGGAAGAGGCCCTTGTCCTCATCAACATTCCCCTTCCCCAAGGCACCCCCCATGTTGAGGGCACGCGGCCTGGTACGGCTCAGGAGGGGGGGGGCGCTCGCTCGCCCCTCCTTTCCTGGCCGGCCGGGTAGCATGCTCGGACAAGGGTCTGTTGTGGACTTTTTTCGGCGTTAGGGTTCCCCTTTAAGTCCATACCAGGCGGCGGGGCCAGCGACGTCTCCTTCGCGGGCCCGCCTACCTGGAGACCCGCTCGAAATGAGCGGACTTTTCTCCGGGCGGGAAAAGTCCGTTCATTTCAAAAGTACGGCGGACTGGCATACACACGGCCGGATTGTCCGCCGAAATGCGAGTCCGGCGGGAAGATTGGAGTGTAAAACTACATTCTAAGTCCGCCGTACTTTCGGGTCAAAAAAGTATGCCGGAGGCTACACACGGGGGGATTGTTTGGCGGACTTGAGTTTGCCGGACTTTTCCACCCCCTTGTTTGATCGTGTGTACGCGGCATAAGGGTGCAAATTTTTGTTATCACTCCTCTCTACCTATCACAGTTTCGAAGGCCATAAAATGCCAAAATAGCACAACCCCCCCCCCCCCAAATGACCCCATTTTGGAAAGTAGACACCCCAAGCTATTTACTGAGAGGCATGTTGAGTCCATAGAATATTTTATATTTTGCCACAAGTTGCGGGAATATTACAAACTTTTTTTTTGCACAAAGTTGTCACTAAATGATATATTGCTCACACATGCTATGGGCATAAGTGAAATTACACCCCAAAATAAATTCTGCTGCTTCTCCTGAGTACGCGGATACCACATGTGGGGGACTTTTTGGGAGTCTAGCCATGCACGGCACCTCGAAAACCAATCACTGCCTTCAGGATTTCTAAGGGTGCAAATTTTTGATTTCACTCCTCACTACCTATCACAGTTTTGAAGGCCATAAAATGCCAAAATAGCACAACCCCCCCCCCCCCCAAATGACCCCATTTTGGAAAGTAGACACCCAAAACTATTTACTGAGAGGCATGTTGAGTCAATGGAATATTTTGCCACATGTTGCGGGAATATTACAAACTTTTTTTTTTGCACAAAGTTGTCACTAAATGATATATTGCTCACACATGCTATGGGCATAAGTGAAATTACGCCCCAAAATAAATTCTGCTGCTTCTCCTGAGTACGGGAATACCACATGTGGGGGACTTTTTGGGAGCCTAGTACGGGACCCCGAAAACAAGCACTGCCTTCAGGATTTAAATATAAAACGCTACCAAAAAAAAAACTGTTAGCGATCACAGGGATCAAGCCTGACTCTGCGAACGCTGCAGTTATGTGTTTAGTGTTTTGTAAGTGACAGTGATCGATCAATACTGCAATACTGCACTTGGGTGGGCTGGGTGGAGGGGCAAAACTCAGGTGCTAGCAGGTATCTGGGTTGATCCCGCTAACGATGCGTTTTTTTGGAACCCTAAACTGCTGGAGACGCTAGTATAGATCTGATCAGATCAGAATCAGATATTGATCTGTTCAGATACTATACAACTACGGCAGGTGTAAGCTTTGCGTGTGGGTGTTAGCAGTACTGGCACTAACCTAGCGCTGCCTGAGGTGACGCAGACCCTAATTGATATCACCCCCTGGATGATCGGGGGGTTAAACCTGTATTGGGTAATAAATGGTAGGTGCCCTGATGCTATAAAAAGCAAACTAACCAGAGTCACCTGTAACACTTATACGGTGATCACTGGTGAAAGGGTTAACTAGGGTAATCAGGGGGTTAAAACCTTTATTAGGTAGTATATAGGGGTCCCTGACGCTATATAAAAACCTGACGGGGAACCTAAATAACTAACTGGCTAACCAGCGTCACCAGTGACACTTATACGGTGATCACTGGTGAAAGGGTTAACTCTAGGGGCAATCAAGGGGGTTAAAATCTTTATTAGGTAGTATATGGGGGTACCTAACACTATAAAAACCTGGCGGTGAACCTAAAAAATAACTAGCTACCTAGTGGCACCAGTGACACTAATGCAGCGATCAGTAAAACGATCACTTAGTTCACTGGAAAAAGGGGGTGAAAGGGTTACCTGGGGGCAATCAGGGGGTTAAAATCTTTATTAGGTAGTATATGGGGGTCCCTGACGCTATATGAAAACCTGATGGGGAACCTAAATAACTAACCAGCGTCACCAGTGACACTTATACGGTGATCGATGGTGAAAGGGTTAACTCTAGGGGCAATCAGGGGGTTAAAACCTTTACTGGGTAGTATATGGGGGTACCTAATGCTATCAAAACCTAGCGGTGAACCTAAAAAATAAATAGCTACCTAGCGGCACCAGTGACACTAATGCAGTGATCAGAACAACGATTGCTTAGTGACACTGGCAAAAGGGGGGGAAAAGGTTAACTCTAGGGGCAATCATGGGTTTAAACCTTTATTAGGTAGTATATGGGGGTCCCTGACGCTATATAAAAACCTGACGGGGAACCTAAATAACTAACTGGCTAACCAGCGTCACCAGTGACACTTATACGGTGATCACTGGTGAAATGGTTAACTCTAGGGGCAATCAGGGGGTTAAAACCTTTATTAGGTAGTATATGGGGGTACCTAACGCTATAAAAACCTGGCGGTGAACCTAAAAAATAGCTAGCTACCTAGCGGCACCAGTGACACTAATGCAGCGATCAGAAAAACGAACGCTTAGTGAGACTGGCAAAAGGGGATGAAAGGGTTAACTCTAGGGGCAATCAGGGGGTTAAACCTTTATTAGGGGGGGTAGGGGGCTACCCTGGACCTAACACTAACTGCCCTGAAAGTTTTTACAGTTACAATTGACACTAAATGCAGTGATCAGTAAATAAACGATCACTGCAATCAGTGACACTGTGACTGGGAGGGGGGGGGGGCAGGGGGTGATTGGGGGGGGTGACAGCGTGCCTTTGTGTACCTACATGTCAGTGTAGAGTTGGTACACACTTACTATGTCTTCTCTCCTCGCAGTCCGGTCAAAAAGACCGCTCCGAGGAGAGTGACATCACTTCTCATTCGCCAGGAGTGATCGAGAGGGGATGGCCAGAAACCAACAGCCATCCCCTCATCCCGGATCGCTCGAATCGGAAGGCAGGCACGTACGGGTATGTGCTTGTGCCCATCTGTGCCATTCTGCCGATTGTATAATTACATGCGGCGGTCCTTAAGTGGTTAAGGGTAGATGTTCAAGTTGGTGGCCAGGCTTAAGGAATTTTGTCATGACCAGTGTAGTTCAGAGGTACCCAACCTGCCTCTTACTGCTATACAACTTGTATGCCAACATCCACATTGTTTACCCTTTTACAATGATGAGACCACACCTTAATTTGGAGTATAAATGGCCATAGCAGCTTATTTGTTAACACCATATAAATATATTATAATAATATATATATATTATAATATAATATAATGTCTGTAACAACTTGTTTAACTCCAGTCTGTTGGTCTTTGACAGCACCCCCAAACTCCAACACAAATTCCACCAATACACTGCAGGCCCTTTTTCCACATGATAGGCCTCCAGCCGTATAATCAGCTCGGAGACAACCCCCTTCCCGTAGTACAACCATTACAGTATTCCAGCTAACCTTTCGCTGGAATACACCAGAGGGGTACATACTATGGATGAGCCCCCCGTCCCTCTCCATCACATATGTTTACTGCCACCACCAAAGACCAACAAAACACCACCACAGCCCACAAGGATAACACCTTACCCTTAAGGGCCCCACCACACCCGCAGGGCCCGCTGGATCAGTCTTGCAGCTCCAGTGCCCAGAGATTAACCCCCACTACCGAGGTGTATTCCATCACCCTCAACTACAGGCCCACGTTAATTTCCACCTCTACTTGCCAGATCACCATGCCCCCGTTCTAAGCCACAAACCTCCTCAACCCCTTGTTAAACTCTGATGCAGGACTTTTTCATTTTCGCCACGGACCGTCCACGCACCAATGTCGGACCACAACAGCATAGTGTTAGGAAAACCATGTGCGAAGTTGTAAAATATCTGACTTGACGTCCAAGATCAGCTCCCCGATCGTCCGGACCCTAAAGCATTACCACCCGCATGCATAACCCAACTGTCGAATCCAACTGCACATTACCTTCCACTTCCGGTACCACCGTGCTCCACCTATACCCCTAGCCAGTGAACACACTCCTCCCTTTCTAGATACCCAACTGTCTACCAACCGGTCTCAGATCTGCTCTCCTGGCCCCTCAACAAACATAAAGTGACCAAAAATCCAGACAAGGCATATAGATCCTCCATCTGGATGAAAACAACCAAACAAAGGCAGCACCTATTTTAAAGATAAACCAATGTAGCCCACTCCACAAACAACACAGCTTGTATGTACAGACTACACACCAGTGGTGGCCCATCCATTGGCGGCGCCAGGGCGCCGCCCCCACCCCCCCCCCCCCCAGGCAGCCACAAAAAAATAATAATAAAAAAAAAATGTTTTATTACTGGCTCTTTAAAAAAATGAAGTTCCTTAAGTGCACTGTGTTCGAACACCGGACACAGTCCGACGCCGGACACAGTGCCCTTATGGGAAGTGCCACGTCTATGCAATCACGAGATTGCAGACGTAGCACTGCATTTGCGGGCGTTTAGCACGCCTTGCGCCGTTTTCTGAAGCGCCGAGTAGCATCCGCCCGGCCATAGTAACATATACTACAGGCGCTGGGCGGAAGCTACTTCAGCGCTTCAGATTTGATTGACATTTGACCTCAGTTAGATGTCACTTCCTGTCTCTCTCTCCCATTGCGCCCGGGAGAGGAACCAGGAGGTATGGCGCTCCATCAGCATTGCCAGTGGAAGGAGACACCGTTGGAGAGGACAACAGCAAGGTAAGTACACAGGCTGCATTTAATGGGACACAGGCAGGCTGCATTTGGGGGGGACAGGCTGCATTTGGGGGGACACAGGCTGCATAAGGGGGGCACAGGCTGCATAAGGGGGGCACAGGCTGCATTGGGGGGACAGGCTGCATTGGGGGGGACAGGCTGCATTGGGGGGGACAGGCTGCATTGGGGGGCACATGCTGCATTGGGGGGCACAGGCTGCATTGGGGGGCACAGGCTGCATTGGGGGAGATACAGGCTGCCTTTGGGGGGGGGGCACAGGCTGCATTAGAGGAGGGACACAGGCTGCATTTGGGGGGCACAGGCTGCATTTGGGGGGAGCACAGGCTGCATTTAATGGGACAAAGGCAGGCTGCATTTGGAGGGGCACAGGCTGCATTTAATGGGACACAGGCAGGCTGCATTGGGGGGGTCAGACTGAATTGGGGGGCACAGGCTGCATTAGGGGGGACACAGGCTGCACTGGGGGGACACAGGCTGTACTGGGGGAGACACAGGCTGCATTAGAGGGGGGACACAGGCTGCATTAGAGGGGGGACACAGGCTGCATTAGAGGGGGGACACAGCCTGCATTAGAGGGGGGACACAGCCTGCATTGGGGATATACAGGCTGCATTTGGGGGGGACACAGGCTGCATTAGAGGGGGGACACATGCTGCATTAGAGGGGGGCACCGGCTGCATTTGGGGGGCACAGGCTGCATTTAATGGGGCAAAGGCAGGCTGCATTTGGGGGGGGGGACACAGGCTGCATTTAATGGGACACAGGCAGGCTGCATTTGGGGGGTGGCACAGGCTGCATTTGGGGGGGCAGAGGCTGCATTTAATGGGACACAGGCAGGCTGAATTTGGGGGGCAGAGGCTGCATTTGGGGGGGACAAAGGCTGCATGGGGGGGCAGAGGATGCATTGGGGAGGCAGAGGCTGCATTTGGCGGGGGGGGACAGAGGCTGCATTTTGTGGGACGGAGGCTGCATTTGATGTAACACAGGCTGCATTTGATGTGACACAGGCTGCATGTAAGGAGGGACTCCACTGGGGGCACCTGATGTAAGGACGGGCTCTGCTGGGGGCACCTGATGGTATCTGGTTGTAGGCAACGTGGCTAGTGACAGGCTCAGGGCTCCCACTGATTCTGCATTATGGTGAGTTGAATGATTTAATTTTATATTACAATGTAATAATAGAAATAATGCGCTTCAATCATCCTGACACCACAACAACCATGGTGCCGGGATGATTGGAGTGCTAACACCAGGTGTTTGGAGTATCTTTATCTGCTGAATTTTAAACTTTCTAGAATACACATTTCTATTGTTGTGTAGGATCTGGGCCTGCTGTCCCTTCATTGCTCTCGTCCCTCTACCTCCATCCCTCGTTCATCTCAGGCGCTAACCATGCCACCTTAGAGCCACGCCAACTATTTCACTCAAACCATGCCATTTTCATCAAGTGGGAGGGGCCAAAAAGGAAGGACTGGGTCTGGCGCCCCCCCATTCTAAAACTTCACCAGCCGCCACTGCTACGCACCCTTGCTTTTTTTTTATTCCACCACCAAATGAAGGCCTATGTAAGTGCGGAATCTCCTTACTTCCCATCTACCGGTCCTCCTTACCGCTGCTTCATCCAATCCACATCTGGCAGCTTCCACAGCCCCCCCCCCAGTGTGGAAGGATTGTGAAGCATATTCTGCATAATCCAACCCTGCATCCCTGCGGCATTACCAGAACACCAACATGACTTGGAACCTCAACAAATACTTCCCATCCTCATGCCGCATTAACTGACCCCATCCCTGCTGTTCTAAACCCTAAAAACTCCCTTACCGTTTTCCAAGAGAATAACCTGAAGCCTGGTAACACAAACCTCAGCACATCCACCCCTCTAACCCATTGATCTTTTTTTTTTTTAACTGCCTAACCCAAACTCCTTTGACCAAAACCTCCCCAGTAGTTTAACCACTTGAGGTCGGCGCTATAGCCGAATGACGGCCACAGCGCGGACCTGAATTTCCGGGAGGCCGCCATAGGACGTCCTCCCCTTTGAGTGCTTCCTGCTGTGATCACCGAGTCACAGAGACTTGGGTGATCACCGATCCTAGTAAGGAGCCGATCCCAGCCCCTTACCACGTGATCAGCTGTCAGCCAATGACAGCTGATCATGAGTATAAACAAAAGCTCAGTAATCTGGCCTATGCTCAAGGGACATCAGTCCCGAAGAGGAAGGAGGCACATCTGCCTCCTCTTCTGTGCCTCCACGTGCCACCTGCCATTGCTCACAGTGCCCACCACTGCCACCAATCAATGCCCATGAGTGCCACCTATCAATGCCCACAAGTGCCACCTATAAATGCCCACAAGCGCCATCTATCAATGCCCACCAGTGGTGCCAATAAATGCCTCATCAGTGCCACCTAGCAGTGCTGCTTTTCAGTTTATCCTATCAGTGCCCATCACTGCCACCTATTAGTGCCACTTCTCAGTGCCTGCCAATGCCACCTATCAATGCCCTTCAGTGCCACCTCTCAGTGCCCACCAGTGCCGCTCTTTTGGTGTCCATCGGTGCAGCCAATCGGTGCCCATCAGTGCATTCTCATCAGCATACATCAATGAAGGAGAAAAATTAGCTGTTTGCAAAATTGTATAACAAAATATAAAAAAATATATATATTTTTTTAAAATATTCAGTCTTTTTAAAAAAAAAATTTAACAAAAAACTAAAACCGCAGAGGTGATCAAATACACACCAAAAGAAAGCTCTATTTGTGAGGAAAAATTATAAAAATGTAATTTGGGTACAGTGTTGTATGACTGTGCAATTATCATTCAAAGTGAGACACCGCTGAAAGCTGAAAATTGGTCTGGACAGGAGGGAGGTTTAAGTGCCCAGTAAGCAAGTTGATAAAGCAAAGCCAAAAACCTGCCAGTTTCTGCTCAATGGCAGACACCGACCCACCGTTTACCATGTTCCTGGAAGCAAAGTACCAAACCAACAACCTTACCTCCACAAGGCTAGGTTGACCCCCGACTCCTGCACCGAAAACCCACCATTCCTTACATACTTTCACGTAAGCCGCCCATGTGGACTCACTAACTGACTGCCCAGGTATATCCCGTGACAGCTCCAATGCCATCTCCCATATCCAGCCTGAGCAAGGAACTCCTCCCTCCTCCATGGCCGGCTAATTCTCTGAACCTGTCCCACTGAAAATCGAGGCAAGGAGTAAGCCCATGTGTTGTCGATGCCCATAAGATGAATAGCATAGAGAAAATGTTCAACTGCACACAATGCAACACCAAATGTGTGCACAACGCTGTATGACCAGTTGTAACAACGCGGACATGCGGTTGACCATGTGAACCACATCCACGTAGACACAATTCAGCTCCGTTTCAGGTTCCTGCATGACCCTTACCACAGCCCCTAGCCAGAACCACTGGAAAATTCTAATAGCACAATTTTACGAATGAACCCCCACTTTTTTTTCCGTATTGCCCCTGAAATAAAAAAAACCCTAGCCCTTTGACCCTGCCGTGTCCATGACCCATTCCCTATCAAATCTACGCACCGGGCCGGACATCCACCGCTCATCCATTATATGCACCAAAAACTCATACCCAACCTTCCAATCCTCCCGATGTTCCCAATTCAACCGTTTAAATGGGCCTGAAACCTCCCACTGTAGCAGCCGGCAGCCATCAGCTAGGGGCATACCTAGAGCATTTGGCACCTGGGGTGGTTCCTATATCTGGCACCCCCCCACCTTAAAATGTAAAAACACCCCACTGTGCCCCCTGCATACCTCTGCATCCTTCAATATCTTTTTGTCACTACTGTGTACCCCCCCTCTCCACAACTGTACCTCTGGACCCCTTTAAATTACACAGCACCCTGAACCTCCTGACCCCTTTACATTACACAGCCCTTGTACCTCTGGACCCCTTTACATTACACAGCACCCTGCACCTCTGCACACCTTTACATTACACAGCCCCTCACAGCTCTGGGCCACCTGCATGTTACACAGACCCCCTATAGTGCAGACTCCCCTCCCTACCGTACAGACCCCCCCATCTACAGTGTAGACCCCCCCACAATACAGACCCACCTACAGTACAGAATCCTCCCCTACAGTGCAGACCCTCCTACAGTACAGACCCCTCCACCCTACAGTGCAGACCTTCCTACAGTACAGAATCCTCCCCTACAGTGCAGACCCTCCTACAGTACAGACCTCTCCACCCTACAGTGAAGACCCCCCTACAGTACAGACTCCCCTACAGTACAGACCTCTCCCCCCTTCAGTGAAAACTCTCCCTACAGTACAGAATCCCCCCCTACAGTACAGACCCCCCTACAGTGCAGAATCCTCCCCTACAGTACAGACCCCCCTACAGTGCAGAATCCTCCCCTACAGTACAGACCCCTCCCTACAGTGCAAACCCCCTACAGTACAGAATCCTCCCCTACAGTACAGACCCACTTACAGTACAGTATCCTCACCTACAGTACAGACCCCTCCCCCTACAGTGCATACCCCCTACACTGCAGACCCCCGTACAGTGCCGAATCCTCCGCTACAGTACAGACCCCCCTACAGTGCAGGACCCCCTACAGTGCAGGACCCCCCTAAAGTGCAGACCCCCCACAGTAAAGAACCCCCCTACAGTGCACAGACCCCCCTGCAGTAAAGAACCCCCTTACAGTGCACAGACCCCCCCTAACAATACAGCCCCCCCCTACAGACCCATAATGTCCCTCGGAACGCACACGGAGAGCCCAAGGCAGTGGCATTGCAGGGGGGAGGTGTGAGAAGCACCGGAGTGACATCTTTTGGCTCAGTGATCTAGGACCCAGTGTAACAATGCCCTTCTCTCTGTGGTCACGTTGCGCCATTCTGATCAGTCTCGGCAGCGGCTGTCACTCACAGCCGAGCAGAGTGAAGCTGCCTTCCCCTCCTCCTTTATGTCTACACAGTGCTGTGCATGCAGGAGGAGGGGTGGCGGCTTCACTCTGCTCGGCTGTGAGTGACAGCCGCTGCTGAGACTGATCAGAACGGCGCGACGCAACCACAGAGAGAAGGGGATTGTTGCGCCGGGTCCCGGATCACTGAGCCGACAGGTGTCACTCCACTCAGGTGCTGCTCGCACCTCCCCCCTGCAATGCCACTGCCTCGGGCTCTCTCTGTGTGGTCTGCCTAACCCACGGCGCTGTCTCCTCTTCAGTTGCGGAGGGGGAGGGCGCTGGCCTGACACCCCCCCAGTATGTGGCACACGGGGCGCCCCCCACCCCCCACTTAGTACGCCACTTCCGTCAGCCAAAAACCCAACTAATCGGAATAAAACCGGCAGGAGAAATTGAACTTACCCAGTAACGTCTGCAAAGTCTTCAACTGTACCTAGCGCTGTCTCTGGATCTCCTGAATCTCCTACTATAGTGCCTCTAACTTGGGTCGCCGGCAGACGACACTCCATATCCCTGAAACAATCACAATGCCCAAAAACAAAGTAATATCCCTTGTTGGGCCTACTGTTTTCAGCTGCCAATGGCACTACAAACCTACCTGCAAAGTCCTGCCATGTATGAAATATAATTGCACACCCACTGGAGAAAGGCGGCCCTACGTACGCAAAACATCCAAGCCATGACTGATTGAATAAGGGACCGACCCTTTTCTAACCACCCACTCCAGTAAAGAACTAAACATCTAACCATGGCTCCAATAACTTGAGCAACCCATGGGCAGGTACCGATCCACGTAAAAAAACTCCTCTTGCCAGCATCTATCCAGCATCCGAAACTCTCCAAATGAAATGTAAGAAAGTGAAACCCGGATTCTATATCCAATTTTTTGCCATAGGCACCCCTTTTCCATCAGGCCTAACCCACCTTATAGCTTTATAAATGCAGTATAGGACACCGAGCACCGCATCGGGTTATGACAGAACCCCCTTTTTGGAAAGATAAGTAATAAATGAGGCGAAATTTGTTTGGTTCCTTCCCAGTCACCACCCCCATTGGAGACACCATGAAAACCCGGAGGCAAGCAGCCTCGCCACTTCCCTATCCAGGTATCTACTTAGAAAAGGCTGCAACCTCCCTCCCCCCCACCCCCCCAGAGTCATCCCTTTTTGTAACTAGGCTCACCGGTAAATTGTCCTTTCATAAAGCCCCAAGACAATGGATGGGATCCTCCACCCCCTGAACACTCATGTTAAAAACGTAAAGTCCTCCCTGAACTTACAGGAGCTCTCATTGTACTGCCAACACACCCCCATTTCTTTCCAGCTGGCAGTCCTGAGGAGAGTGTACCGCCCCTGAAGAAACTGCTTCGGGGCCCTCTGCTATTACAGAACCTGCATCCAGAGGCCCATATCTTTTTGATCCCAACAAAGAGACGGCCGTACCGCTATTCACTTTCCAAAACTGCTCGTCACACCATAGCAGGTCCCCCTTTTTACCTGTACGCCTCACCAATAGCCTCCATATCACAGAACAACGCCGAACAATGTTCGGGTTCTTCTCGCCAATGACACTCGGCCTAATGGCGAGTGCCTGCAGCCACCTTAACAAATTTCCACAAGATAAATCTGTACCTCCTCTTTCTTTCATTCTCTTTCTTATAAGCTTCCTGCTTGACCCTATCCACTTTAAATTTAAACTTCTATTTTTTTTTTTTAAAGGGGCCATAATGAGAAGATCTCCACACACTCACCCTTGCAAATCATTTCAAATGTGCTCCTGTTTCAAATGTGTTCCCAGCGGACCCTCAAAGCACTCGTACGGCTCACACATTTTTTTTTTACCACCTCTATCCTACCAGTATTCTTCTGAACCCCCCCCCCCCCTTTACTCTGGCTTTTTCGCTGCCTGACCCCCCCACCACTGTGCCACTGACCCTGAACTGGCAGGCACACTCCCCACCGCTTGCGGACCATCACCGCCGCCGTTCCCAGCAGAGAAACCGCCGCCGACATTCATCCCTCCAACCAATCACACGATGCATCTTACAACGAAAACATTAGAAATTAATGGATTTACTGGGCTGACTGGACAAGCCCAGTCCATGAACAGGATGGAGAGGAGTTCATGAACCAAGAATTGGTTACGCCAGCGTGACCAATTCTCTCATATGCCTCTGCTGCATGAGATCCAGGAGAATAACCCTGATGATTTCAGGAATTTTCTCCAGATGACGGGCCCCATATTTTTACTGTTTGTTGGCTTTGCTCCCCCCTTATATAAGCCGGCAGGACACCTGTATGCGGCATGCCATCACTCCCGAGCAGAGGGTAGTCGCCACCTTGCGGTGCTTGATGACGGGGAGAAGTCTACAGGACCTCAAATTCTCGACAGGCATCTCCCCCCAGTCTCTGGGGATCATTATTCCACCTGCTCTGCTATTATTCAGGTCCTGCAGAAGGACTATATTAGGGTAAGTTTTATCCTTTAACATCACATTATATGTATTTAATGTATGCTAATGTTTTGATTTCTTTCATCATTCCATAATTACCCTGATTGTAAAATGCTCTGAATGTCCCCATTGTACTCATGCATGCTGGAATCTTTTAATGCTCCTTTTTTGGCCTACATGCATATCTGCGTTCACTAACCTCCCCAGCATGCTATTCTGGGCCCATACACACCTAGCCTAGTCACTTAACAATGTATTTTGTCAGCTTGTACTGCTTTACCCTAAACACACCCTATAATTAGGGATGAGCTGAACACCCCCCAGTTCAGTTCGCACCAGAACTTTCAAACGGACCGAAAATTTGTGTGAACTTTAGAACCCCATTGAAGTCTATGGGACTCGAACGTTTGAAATAAAAAGTGCTAATTTTAATGGCTAATTTGCAAGATATGAAGTAGGGGGGGGGGGATAGGTTTGGCGCTATACCCTTTAGAACTTTTTTGAAAATTGAGACTTAGGTATACAATTAGCAAGAAATTTCCAGCGTGCTGGGTAATAAAAATAAAATAAATTTAAATAACTGTGTATGTGTCAGTAAGTGTCAACCAACAATTATTATATCCTTTAAAGACAGTAAGTATCATAAAGAATCATAAATTCATAAATCAATTGTAACAGCATGCAATGTGCAAATGAAAAAAATATATAAAGTGCAAGGTGCTGGTGAACAAATATTGATATTTGTGACAGAACTATATAAATAGAAAGTAGAGCTCAATAGTATATACATTTTAAGCTATATGGATATAAAAATAACAAGTAAAAATATGAAAATATAAAAATATAAAAAATATATATAAAGGTGTATATATATAAAAAATAATCCGTTTATCTGTTGAACATATCAAGTCCTCATATGGTGCAACTGTGATGAAAGGTGCGTATTACATAGTTAAATAAAGATTCAAGACAGTGAAAAAAGTTGTGGTAAAATATGGTAATATAAAAATGCAAAAAATGCAAAGATAAAAATAAAAGAAAATAAAAATAAAAATAAAAATAAAAATAAAAAATAGAAATGGGAATAAAAAAGTCCCAAAAAGGTAGTGGTGAATAGTGGGGTGTCCTCTGTAGGTGAAAGTGGAGTAAAGGGTAGAGGAGGCTTCAACTGTTGTTCCCGGTGCTCTGTGGCTATTTTTATGCAATTGCTCTCACCAGAGATATGACCCCTTCCGGGGTGGATCAGCCTTCACAGTATCAGCCACTGTGTTGCTCTCTGGCTTGCCTCTATTGCGGTTCCGGGAAAACCTCGTTCTTCCGTTCATATGCCGTTCGGTTATATGTAATGAATAAGAGGCATATCCATGGTGCAGTATGTCTTATAAAGCTTCGTATTTATTATATAGGCAAAAGGGTTACTCACAAACATCCGTTCGTATATATATATATATATATATATATATATATATATATATATATATATATATATATATATATATATTAAAAGGTTAGATCCCGTTCGGCTATACGCCTTCTGAGTTAGCGGTGTATGCTGTCTGGCCACGTCCTACGCGTTTCGTCATCAAAGACGTCCTCTGGAGCTTTTATAGGGTGTCTTCTGGAGTAATTATAGGGTGTGTTTACATATAACCGAACGGCATATGAACGGAAGAACGAGGTTTTCCCGGAACCGCAATAGAGGCAAGCCAGAGAGCAACACAGTGGCTGAAACTGTGAAGGCTGATCCACCCCGGAAGGGGTCATATCTCTGGTGAGAGCAATTGCATAAAAATAGCCACAGGGCACCGGGAACAACAGTTGAAGCCTCATCTACCCTTTACTCCACTTTCACCCACAGAGGACACCCCACTATTCACCACTACCTTTTTGGGACTTTTTTATTCCCATTTCTATTTTTTATTTTTATTTTTATTTTTATTTTAATTTACTTTTATTTTTATTTTTGCATTTTTTGCATTTTTATATTACCATATTTTACCACTACTTTTTTCACTGTCTTGAATCTTTATTTAACTATGTAATACGCACCTTTCATCACAGTTGCACCATATGAGGACTTGATATGTTCAACAGATAAACGGATTATTTTTTATATATATATTTTTTATATTTCCATATTTTTACTTGTTATTTTTATATCCATATAGCTTAAAATTTATATACTATTTAGCTCTACTTTCTATTAGTTCTGTCACAAATATCAATATTTGTTCACCAGCACCTTGCACTTTATATATTTTTTTTCATTTGCACATTGCATGCTGTTACAATTGATTTATGAATTTATGATTCTTTATGATACTTACTGTCTTTAAAGGATATAATAATTGTTGGTTGACACTTACTGACACATACACAGTTATTTAAATTTATTTTATTTTATTACCCAGCACGCTGGAAATTTCTTGCTAATTGTATACCTAAGTCTCAATTTTCAAAAAAGTTCTAAAGGGTATAGCGCCAAACCTATTCCCCCCCCCCCCCCTACTTCATTTTATTCCTTCCCTTACTGGGTTGGAATTAAAATAGGGGCTGCTCTTACCCGAACTACAATCCATAGCGCGACCTAAAAACCCCCCTACTTTTAATTTGCAAGATATAGTCCTATAAAGAGTTTGGGGACCAGGCTACTTCCCCAGGGGACATGGGTCAATGCCTAAAATGTTTTAAAAAATGCCCATATTTTCGGGAGCACTGATTTTAATGACGATTAAAGTGAAAAGAAAAAGTGAAATATTACTTTAAATAAGGGGAACCCGTACCCAAATTAAAAAAAGGAAAGGCGTGGGGCCCCCAGGCCTATATACTCAGAACAGCAGCATACAGGCGGTTCAAACAAGACAGGGACTGTGTAGGTTTGTTGTGTTAAGTAGAATCTGTTTGTAATTTTGAACTGGTACATTTTTAAAGTGTAGCTCCAGTCAAAAAATCTATTTTTAAGCTTTTTGGAAAACATAGGGAAGGTTTATCACCGCTGTATAATTTTTTTTGTCCGTCCGTCTTTTTTCATCTCACTTCCTGTTGTCTCCTTCCGTTTGCAAGTAGGAGACGTTTGTAAGTTGGATATTTGAAAGTAGGGGCCTGCCCTATATGCTCTGCAGAAATGTGGCCCTAAGGTGTTGGTGTTGCCACAAGTTAACACTGTAAGCCCTCAAAATGACTCTTGGTGGGCACTGGAGCGGCCTGCTGTGAACAATTATATCAAGAATTGTAATTACATGCCATTGTTGAAAAGTGGTAGAAAAATTGGGCCTTTGGTGGTGGTGGTGGTGGAAAGCATTGCATCAAAAATTGTATTACATGCCCCTGTTAAACAGGGGCTGAAAATTTGGGCCTTAGGCACTCGTGCTGGTGCCACGACACTGCAACCTCTCCCATAAACTCTAGTTGGAGTGCAGGAATGAGCCCTGCTGCAAAGCATTGCATCAAAAATTGTAATTACACACCCCTGTTAAACAGGGGCTGAAAAATTGGGCTGGTGGCATCACCCAGAACCAAAAATGTTCTTCCAAGATATCAGTAGGATCATTGAGGAGGAAGAGGATAGTCAGTCAAAATAACAGGACAGTCACTCAGCATCAGCATAGGCAGTCTTGAAGGGATGTGAAATTTCAAAAACAATTATTCGGTTACATCAGCTTCAGCTGCTTGGTAGCTGGTGGTGATACAAGACTGATTCATCTTTATGAAGGTCAGTCGATCAACCAAGTCGGTGGACAGGCGCACCCTGTGATCCGCTACAAAGCCACCAGCAGCACTGAAGGTGCGTTCCGAAAGAACGCTGGATGCAGAAAAAATCCGAGCTCCCCTGACCCTCTCCTGGTGCCGTAGTCACACAGGTACTCATTGATGGCCCTCTGCTGTATGTGTAGCCGCTGCAGCATGGCCAACGTTGAGTGCCACCTGGTGGGCATGTCACATATAAGGCGGTTCTTGGGCAGGTTCAACTCCTTTTGGAGCTCAGCCAGCACTGGCATTAAATGATTGGCTGAAATACACAGACTTTCCTGGCCTGCTTCAGGACATCCTGTAAGCCGGGTTACCTGCCCAAGAACCGCTGCACCACCAGGTTAAGGACGTGAGCCAAACAGGCACATGGGTCAGTTGTCCCTGTCGGAGGGTGGTTAGGAGGTTGGTGCCATTGTAGCAAACCATCATTCCTGGCTTAAGCTGGCATGTAGTCAACCACCTCTTGGCTTGCCCCTGCAGAGCTGACAAAATATCTGCCCCAATGTGGCTCCTTTCCCCCAAACAAACTAGCGCAAGCACGGCATGGCATCTTTTTGCCTGTGTACTTGCGTAGCCCCTTGAATGCCTACGGAGCACCGCTGGTTCCGAGGACAGAACACTGGAAGAGGCAATGGAGGAAGAAGAGGAGGGGTGGAGGAGGGAAGTGTGACACAACCAGTAGTAGCATTTTGGACGCGTGGTGGCGGAACAACCTCCAACACTACTGCACCTTGTCCTGCATCCTTCCCAGCTGTCAGAAGAGTGACCCAATGGGCCGTGAAAGATAGGTAACATCCCTGTCCATGCCTGCTGGACCATGAGTCAGCGGTAATATGCACCTTACCACTGACCGCCCTGTCCAGCGAGGCATGGACATTGCCTTCCACATGCTGGTAGAGAGCCGGAATCGCCTTCCATGAGAAAAAGTGGCGTTTGGGGACCTGCCACTGAGGAACTGCACATTGCACAAACTCATGGAAGGGGGCTGAGTTTACCAACTGAAAAGGTAGCAGTTGAAGTGCTAGCAATTTAGCCAAGCTAGCATTCAACCGCTGGGCATGTGGATGGCTGGGAGTGAACTTCTTTCAGCAGCTGGGGCAAGGAAATTTGCCTGCTACAATTGGACGTCGTGTACTGCTAGCAGAGTGCCTGAAAGTACTTGGCTGTGGCACACCTAATTCTACACCTTCATTTCTCTCAGGGCAGGTTTCATGAACAATGATCTGATGCACTGGTCTCAAAAAAGGCCCACACCAAAGAACTTTTGGAATAATGCGCAGAGGCAGCGCCCTGCACAGGCGGATCTCTCTGGTGTGATTCAGTCGGTGTGCTGCCCCTAAGCTGGCCCCGGAGGGCATCCTGCCTCATTGGATATGTGCCTCCACCATTCCTCATCTCTCCTATCAGGCACCCACGTGGAGTCAGTGACCTCATCATCCCCTCCCTCTTCATTACTGGAGCAAACCTGGCAGTATGCTGGTGGATCATGACTGCCAGATTGCTGTCCTTCTTGAGCATTCCCTCTCTCTGGGCTCACGCTACTGCCTTCCTCTAGCTGGGTATCATCATCAGAGCCTTCAAAACGCTGGGCATCCTCCTGGAGCATGTACCCAACACTGTGCTCAAACAGTTCGGGGGACTCCTCAGGAGGACATGGTGGGTCTAGGGAAGGAGTGACTGATGACATTGAGACGAGGGAAGAGGACGTGTTGGCAGCTGCTTTGCTAGTACCCTGAGCCTGGGTGAGAGAGGATGAGGAGGATGAAGAGGGCTTGGTCGTCCACTCTACCAAGTCTTCGGCATGATGCGGCTCAACACGTCCAGCTTCCGAAAATAAGGAGAAGCATGTCCCATGGTCACGTGCTGATGACGATGCACCGCGTCCATGACCAGCACTGTTGTCTCTAGACACAAAGCCTGTTTTCCCTCTTTTATTGGCTTGTGACTGTCTGCCTCTCCTTGTTGGCCTTCCAGACATAGTAATGGCCTGCAGGGAGATGGGAAAACCAGCAATTGGGTAGTGTATATTGTGCTGGAGGCACACAAAACCCACTGTAAAGGCTGCAGATGCCTATATTAGAGAACACCAGCAATAAAGGGTAGATATAGGTGTATACTGTGCTGGAGGCACACAACACCCACTTTAACTTCTGCAGATGCCTGTATTAGATAACACCAGCAATAAAGGGTAGATACAGGTGTATACTGCGCTGGAGGCACACAACACCCACTAACTCCTGCAGATGCCTGTATTAGAGAACACAAGCAATAAAGGGTAGATACAGGTGTATACTGTGCTGGAGGCACACAACACCCACTAACTCCTGCAGATGCCTGTATTAGAGAACACCAGCAAAAAAGGGTAGATACAGGTATATACCATGCTGGAGGCACACAACACCCACTAACTCCTGCAGATGCCTGTATTAGAGAACACCAGCAAAAAAGGGTAGATACAGGTGTATACCATGCTGTGCTGGAGGCACACAACACCCACTAACTCCTACAGATGCCTTTATTATAGAACACCACTAATAAAGGGTAGATACAGGTGTATACTGTGCTCTGCTGGAGGCCCACAACACCCACTAACTCCTGCAGATGCCTGTATTAGAGAATACCAGCAAAAAAGGGTAGATACAGGTGTATACTGTGCTGGAGGCATACAACACCCACTAACTCCTGCAGATGGCTGTATTAGAGAACACCAGCAAAAAAGGGTAGATACAGGTGTATATTGGGCTGTGCTGGAGGCACGCAACACCCACTAACTACTGCAGATGGCTATATTGGAGAACAACAGCAATAAAGGGTAGATACAGGTGTATACTGCACTGGAAGCACACAACACCCACTAACTCCTGCAGATGGCTGTATTAGAGAACACCAGCAATAAAGGGTAGAGAGAGGTGTATATTGTGCTGTGCTGGAGGCACACAACACCCACTAACTCCTGCAGATGGCTGTATTAGAGAACAACAGCAATAAAGGGTAGATACAGATGTATATTGTGCTGTGCTGGAGGCACACAACACCCACTAACTCCTGCAGATGCCTGAGAAAAGAACAAACTGTTCCTGCCTATCCTTCTCTCCCTGCACGCCGGAACACATTACACAAGGCCGTGCACTGGCGGCCTTATATAGTGTTGGGCGTGTACTAAACCCCCTGAGCTATAATTGGCCACAGGCATCCTGGCTCTACTCGCTGCCGGCGCTGTGATTGGCCAACCATGCGGGGTCACAGTGCATGCTTGGCCAATCATGAGCCAGCAATGCACTGCGATGGCGCAGTGCATTGTGGGCCGTGAGCTCCACACGAATTTGGAGCAAACGGCCCACAGAGTTCTGGCTTTGCCGAACGGGCGAACATCCAGTGTTCGAGAAAACTATTATGTTCTTTTCTTTACTCAATTAGGCTCTCTTTTTAAATAGATCTCACCTCCTCAATGTTACAAGATCTAAATATTCAGCTTCTATGCGATATAAAAAAAACAAACATTTTTTATTCAAAGTTTTGTGTTTTGCTCAGAAAATTCTGTAGAAGAGAGTCATGGCTTGAGTAAGGGGGAGATTAAAGGTGGGGGAACATTTGCTTTCTGAATCCTTTTTAATGAAATAATTTGTCAGAGGAAAGCAAGGAGTGACTAGCAGTAAATGGGGCTTCCTCCCCAAGGGACCACTAACAGCTCCTAGCAGACAGGGCTCACATTTCGCTCATGCCCTGGGAGCATTTAATGTTTTAGCCGGTGTTTATTTTTAATACAAATCTTTCTATCTGGCTCTTGTTAATTCCTGTGCACTCTAGTCACCCATGTCAGGTCATGAAAAGGAACAAAGTCCACTTTTTCACTTTCCTTTACCTCTCTTTGCTTCACCAGTCTTTTTTCCAATAATGCCAAGTATAGTTTTTGCCAAGCCCAGTACAGTTCTAAATTGCTGGTTGGGGGTGGGTTGCTACACACAACACAAGACTCACACACACTCAAACATGTCACAAAGTGTAACTTGAGGTGTGTTTCTCACGCTTTCTTGGCAGCCACTCATTGCACAAATGTGGTCTAATAACTGATCTGAACCCTGTGACCACTTTTTCATTAGTAGCTTAAATCTCTTGCAGTCCAAGCCTATTATTTACTCAAATCCATCTTGCTTTATTGTTGAAATATACTTTTTTCTTGCATTGCCATATTTAATGCAGCTAGTAAAAGTCTAAACATTTTCACATTTTCGATTACATAAAACTACCAGTTTATTTAGCTTGTTGTTTAATCCATTTTTCTAACTCAGTTTCTTTGTTCTCTTAGCTTTTCTAACTCCATGCTCCTGAAGCAGATTATTCACATTTGGCAGGACAGAGGAAAATAACCCTTGCCAGAAAAGGAGAATTAGCTTGTTTCCAGATACAGATGTGGTGGGGAGGGACAGACATGAACCAGGAGGATAACTGAATCAATTTTTAAACTAGGAAGAGAAAACATAAACAGTACTGACATTTGCAACTGCCTTCACTAATTAAAGGAACCATGAACTCAGAATAGAGTTGTTTATTTGATGGCTATACTTTTTGGAACATGTGGGGTTAAAGGTGGCATAGATGTATTTCAGCAAGGGTTCCTATGAGACCCTAGCTGTGCCCCTCTAATGTTTGACAGTGAGAAGGCGTCTAGACCATCCCCACATCGTTATATGAATTAAAATCTAGGATTTGTACCTCTATAAGCAGGGGTCAACAGAAGCACCCCTTATATATAGGTATAATGTGTAAAGCACAAATTATGCTGTCATCATTGTACTGGATAAAATGCACTAAACTCCTTTAGTTGTTCATGTAACATGCAATTGAATTCTGCATTAAGGAAGATGGGTTAAAAACTCCCTGACAATTTTTTATAGACAGGGATAAAGAGAGACACATGCAGGCATCACAAGGTGTGAGCTCTTCAGCAGTATAACAACCTCAGGTACTTTTGGCAGGTCAAGTTAACTTTATACTGATACCACTTGATTCACAATAATTTGTTTACTCAGATTGTCAGCTTGTGGTTTGCCTGTAAATACTGTTTTATATTTTAACAACCTTTTCTAATTTACAGTGTAGCACTAACCCCCGAAAGAGCTGCTGGTTTTATTCGGGACACCTTTTGGGTTAACAGTAAAACGCATCCGGAGGAAGTGTGCAGGACAATACGCACCTGCATTGTATTTTACATACATTGAAACCAGTCTGCAGACATACCCATATCTTTAAGTGATACGTACCCTCGGCTGACCTTCGAGTACACATCTCATTAGAAATATCAATATATCATCGAGTTTTTTGCTCTTCACGCCTGATGAAAGTTCTGTGATACCAGCAACTGGAAACGCGTCGGGTGTTTGTGATATAAGAAGAGTATTTTAATTATTAATTTTTTTGATTTGTCTTATTTATTTATGCAATTGTCCATCTGTAAATACGCCATTGGGACATTTTTCAGTCTGTGTCCCTGGTGGTATTATGTATTCTTGTTGTAACTATTAATAAAGTATGTACAGATTGTTAATCTCTGGTGTTGGTGGTCATTTAAAATCCCACCCATTTAGGGGGAATTTTTCTTTATTCGGGCTACCATTACCTCACCTGCTCGCTTTTTCATCCTAGGGGAGTCCCGTGGAAAGTAGCCCAAATGATGATAGTTCATACACGTGGTCCTTTTTGAAGATTTAGTTAGGGGTAACACCAAAGAAAGACAGACACAAGACACAGTCCTTCAATAGAAGTTTAGAGGATAAGGGGGAGTTCAGGCACCTGGTAATTGCAGGTTAGAGGTATTCGTCAGATCCAGAGGACAAACAGCTCCACAGACTGGATCCAGCAGTCACCGGATAGGCCCCTGTCACTTGACCTAGCAGCCGATGAGATACACAACAAAGTCTCTGCCACAGACTTGTTAATTGAACTTGGAGATCCTTGAGAGTTTTTAGGAAGAACTACCATACAGTACCAGATTCTTTCAGCCGACCCAGCGATACTTAAAGGATATTGATCCAGGTTGCATCCTCAAACTGAGTTTCCAGGCACCTCCAGAGACACCAGCCTTGCGCTCGGTCCTCCACTGGAAAAGTCCTCCCCAGGTCCACCCCTGGATCAGTAGGCCCCAAGACATTCCTGGGCCTACACTCTCAGTTGCGATGCCTCAGGCCAGCAGGTCCTGAGGCGCAAGACCATGCGACACAGACCCCAGGGGTTGGAATCACAGACCATGGAAAACGAACCTAGAAAAATGGCGTCGGTACCTTTAAATACCCTCTCCCAGAATGCACAGCAGGGAAACCACACCCACTGAACCATTTCCAAGCAAGAGGTGGCATTCAATGCATCCAGCCTGGTGCTGTTTCCCATCCACCGATGGTGACAGCGACACCTACGGTCAGGTGGGAATCAGTGCAACCCAGCTGGACTGGTACAGAAACCAGAACTTTTAGAGAAATTATCTGAGCCAAACTACAGCTTCAGATAATTAGATTTGAAAAAACAATAGTGTCTGCTCATCTGAAGTGGGGCGCTACAACAGTAATGGAGCAGTTATAGCTAAAATAAATCAAAGCCATTCAGAATGATTTAGGAAATGGCTGAGTAAAACAATTATTCTGTCCTAGATGATCTCCTTTCATGTACCAAAGTAGATATCTGATTTGATGTTCTGTGCACCACATTCAAAACGCACTGCCTTTGTGATCACAGTGCATTTGTGGGCACCAGATCGCATGGTACCACAGTACCATGCCATTTGCTGCGGTGCATTTTTAAAACGTAGTGCGTGCATTATTTTTTGTGCGGATAGATTAGCCCTATAGCAACTTATTTTGTTCATTTTGGTATCCCCTCGGTTCTCTCTCCCGTTGAATGCTAAGTAGTACAGTCTGAGGCCCTCATTCCTTTTCCATTGTTCCCTCATTTAGTTGAAAAGAACCGCTTCTCACAGGCAGAGCCGTCTTAAATATTGATTGGACCCTGGGCAAAAATTTTAATTGGGCTCCCCACCCCCCCCCCCCCCCCCCCCAGCTAGACTCAAAACTAGTTTACGGCAGCAGATCAGGCAGTGATTGTGATTGGCTGCCAGAGATTACAACACATCATTACAGCTCACAGATTAGTTGCTAGAGGTTACAGAACATCATTACTGCTCAGTGCTCACAAATTGGATTCTAGAGGTTACTGCATATCATTATTGCTTACTGATTAGAGGTTACTACAGTGCAAATTGCGGGTGTGACCAAACTGCGCTAGCATTGAGGGGTGCACTATGTGCAGAGTGCAGGGGTGAGGTGGGTGCAGATGGCAGGACTGAGGTGGGTGCAGATGGCAGGACTGAGGTGGGTGCAGATGGCAGGACTGAGGTAGGTGCAGAGTGTAAGAGTGAGGAGTGGGTGCAGAGTGCAAGAGTGAGGGGTGGGTGCAGAGTGTAGGACTGAGGTAGGTGAAGATTGCAAGAGTGGGGTGGGTGCAGAGTGCATGACTGAGGTGGGTGCAGAGTGGGGTGGGTGCAGAGTGAGGTGGGTGCAGAGTGCAGGACTGAGGTTGGTGAAGAGTGGAGTGGGGGCAGAGTGAGGTGGGGGCAGAGTGAGGTGGGGGCAGAGAGGGGTGGGTGCAGAGAGGGGTGGGTGCAGAGAGGGGTGGGTGCAGAGTGAGGTGGGTGCAGAGTGAGGTGGGTGCAGAGTGGGGTGGGTGCAGAGTGGGGTGGGTGCAGAGGGAGGTGGGTGCAGAGTGGGGTGGGTGCACAGGGAGGTGGGTGCAGAGGAAGGTGGGTGGAGAGGGGGGTGGGTGCAGAGGGAGGTGGGTGCAGAGTGGGGTAAGTGCAGAGTGAGGTGGGTGCAGAGTGAGGAGGGTGCAGAGTGGGGTGGGTGCACAGGGAGGTGGGTGCAGAGGAAGGTGGGTGCAGAGTGGGGTGGGTGCAGAGTGGGGTGGGTGCAGAGGGGGGTGGGTGCAGAGGGGGGTGGGTGCAGAGGGGGGTGGGTGCAGAGGGGGGTGGGTGCAGAGGGAGGTGGGTGCAGAGGGAGGTGGGTGCAGAGGGAGGTGGGTGCAGAGGGAGGTGCGTGCACAGGGAGATGCTGGGACGATCACTATGTTTTTATACCTCAAGTAAGATCCCTGCATGTTATGTGATTAGCTAGAAAACAGCTCAATTTAGGGTATGTATGCTAACTAATAAATAAGTAAAAATATGCGCAGGAATGGGTGAGGGAATAATAAATTGGAGTTGTATTTTAATGTCCCAGAGACATTTTGTTGATAACTGCGCTGAGAAACAGGGGAACTCCAAATGGAATAGAATCAGTGTCGGGGCTAGCATAAGGCAGCATAGGCAGCTGCCTTAGGGTGCCTGGATTGGGAGGGCAGTAAAATGCTCCTTAGCTTAATTGCACTGCCACTGGTTGCAAAGACGGCGTACTATGGAGTACTATTGATAGGATACCATGACTGTGTACAGTAGTTACTTGCATTGAGTATAGAGCAGCAGGCAGTGTAATTAAAGGATCACTCTGCACTGATCTCCCATATCCTCTCTCCTCCATCCCTCCCCTCCTTCAATGGCTTAGTGAGTGGGTCTCTCATCAATTGCTTGGCACTCCCTTGCCTGTGCTTCCAGCAAGGATCACTTGATTTATCATCTCCGAGTGTAAGTTTTCAGCATGGCTCAGGCGGTAGGAGGCTGTGCAGTTTTCAGTGAGTTAACTTGCATTAGGGAAGCTCCTTGGAGGGGACCAAAAAAAGTACACATAGCATTTTCAAAAGCTCAGTGCTTTGGCACATTTCAGAAAAAAAATCTGCTTATCAAATTTTTTTATGGGCCATCGCTGCAGAGTAACCTCCCTAGCAATGTTGTTGGCATTTTTTTTTTATTCCCTGCCTAGGCCTAGAGAGAGGGGAAGAATGGGTGTGCATTAACATCTGGTTGTGTCGGGTCTTATGGCTAGTGATGGATGAACATCTAATGGGACGCTTTTCAAACGTGCACAAATGTTCGCGAACCGCAGGTTTGCGGCGGGTCCCATTCATTTTAATGGCAAACGAACATTAAAAACCTCCAGGTCATATTCGCAGCAGCAAAATACTTACTAGCTGTGTACACATAGTCCCACAACATGGACACTGACATACCAGAAGTATTAAGCGAATCTGCGATCAACAACAACAAGCATTCTTTTCTGTGACTGTATCTGTGAAATTTCGTCAATTCAGGAGCACATGAAGGCCATGGAGGAGAGGCAAGGCCAGGCCAGGCTATGAAGGGGGTGCAGGAGATGATCCTGCTATTGGAAAAGTTACCATAATTTTTTTTTATGAGTTATTGTAGCAGGTATCCCAAATTTAAGGGTGACCTGAGCAATAGTTGGCTCGGGTCTTCTAATTGTTTGGACTCTGCCTTGCTGCTGTTTCACCTGGCGTGCAGTTCCCCTTCTTAGGTGTATAGGTGGTGCTGACACTTGTACGCAGGGTTGAACCACAGGTGATGGAGTGGCTATTGGGTGTCCTCTCTCAGCAGCCATGCAGTGGGCGTGGTCTACCCGCTGTGCATGCCGGAAGAGGGTACAAAAAGGGGCAGACACCATTGTTCTGGGCGCGAATACCCGGGGACCTGTACCCGGAGGAGTTTATCCCCTCGAGGGGGGATACGAGCATTGACTATGGGGTCTTGGGCACCTTCAGCCCGAGGCTACGGAGTTCCAGGTAGGCCCAGTACCTTTAACTGGGTCTACAAAACCAGAAAGGAAACCCAGGGAGCCCAGGTGATGGCGACCGCTCTGACTAAGAGGAAGCCAGGGGAGGATTGGTCCCATAACAGGAGGCGAGTGATAAAGATTGCTGTCTCGGGAGAGGTCTGGTGACCTGTCGGAGGGAAGGATTCCTTGCTCCGCAGACTGCCTTTGCAGAGTACTGCTAGCCTGCTACCTAAGGAGGGATCTCCTTGACTTTGTCCTTGAAGGGGACTAAGTCACTGTTCGAGCTACATGCCAGCTGCTAGTGCCATTGGGTGACTATCCGAGTGAGCTGTACCAGGCCCAAACTGGGACAAAAAATAGGCCCGGTCATTTTGCATTGAGCAGCCCATGACATGTTAACCGGCCCCTTCCCCACTGTCCTCCCTGACAGATCCCCTGAGAGGGGAAGGGGGTGAGGTGGGACCAGGAAAGAGCATGGGGGGTTGGAGAGCACAGGGAAGAACCTTGAGAACATGGGGTGGGGCGAGAGCACAGGGGAGAGGCAAAGAACACAGGGAGGAAGAGGAGAGCACAGGGGGGCAGCATAGAGCATAGGGGGAGGTGGAGAGCACAGGGGGGCAGTGGAGAGCATGTGGGGAGGTGGAGAGCACAGGGAGGGCGGCGGAGAGCACGCGGGGGTAGCGGAGAGCATGAGGGGGTGGTGGAGAGCATGGGGGGTGGTAGAGAGCACGGGGGAGGCGGAGAGTATGGGGGGTAGAGAATATGGGGGGATGGCAGAGAGTATGGGTGCCGTGGAGAGCATGGGAGGAGGTGGAGAGCATGGGGGGCTGGAGAATATGGGGGGGATGGCAGAGAGTATGGGTGCCGTGGAGAGCATGGGGGGGAGGTGGAGAGCATGGGGGGGGTGGCAGAGAGCATGGGGGGAGGCGGAGAGTATGGGGGGAGGAGGAGAGAATGGGGGGAGGTGGAGAGCATGGGGGGAGGAGGAGAGAATGGGGGGAGGTGGAGAGCATGGGGGGAGGTGGAGAGCATGGGGGGATGGTGGAGAGCATGGGGGGATGGTGGAGAGCATGGGGGGAGGTGGAGAGTATGGGGGGGAGGTGGAGAGTATGGGGGGATGGTAGAGAGCATGAGGGGGTGGCAGAGAGCACGGGGGGTTGAGGAGAGCATGGGTGGGATGGCAGAGAGCATGGGGGGATGGCAGAGAGTATGGGGGGATGGCAGAGAGCATGGGGGGATGGCAGAGAGTATGGGGGGATGGCGGAGAGCATGGGGGGAGGTGGAGAATATGGGGGGATGGCGGAGAGCATGGGGGGAGGTGGAGAATATGGGGGGATGGCAGAGAGTATGGGTGCCGTGGAGAGCATGGGGGGAGGTGGAGAGCATGGAGGGGTGGCTGAGAGCATGGGGGGAGGTGGAGAGTATGGGGGGATGGCAGAGAGCATGGGGGGAGGTGGAGAGTATGGGGGGATGGCAGAGAGCATGGGGGGAGGTGGAGAGTATGGGGGGATGGCAGAGAGCATGAGGGGGAGGTGGAGAGTATAGGGGGATGGCAGAGAGCATGGGGGGAGGTGGAGAGTATAGGGGGATGGCAGAGAGCATGGGGGGAGGTGGAGAGCATGGGGGGAGAGGTGGAGAGCATGGGGGGAGGTGGAGAGCATGGGGGGAGGTGGAGAGCATGGGGGGAGGTGGAGAGTATGGGGGATGGCAGAGAGCATGGGGGGGTGGAGAGTATGGGGGGAGGTGGAGAGTATGGGGGGAGGTGGAGAGTATGGGGGATGGCAGAGAGCATGGGGGGGTGGAGAATATGGGGGATGGCAGAGAGTATGGGGGGAGGTGGAGAGTATGGGGGGAGGTGGAGAGTATGGGGGGAGGTGGAGAGTATGGGGGGATGGTGGAGAGTATGGGGGGATGGTGGAGAGTATGGGGGGATGGTGGAGAGTATGGGGGGATGGTGGAGAGTATGGGGGGATGGTGGAGAGCATGGGGGGAGGTGGAGAGTATGGGGGGGAGGTGGAGAGTATGGGGGGATGGTGGAGAGTATGGGGGGATGGTGGAGAGCATGGGGGAGGTGGAGAGTATGGGGGGGAGGTGGAGAGTATGGGGGGATGGTAGAGAGCATGAGGGGGTGGCAGAGAGCACGGGGGGGTTGAGGAGAGCATGGGTGGGATGGCAGAGAGCATGGGGGGATGGCAGAGAGTATGGGGGGATGGCGGAGAGCATGGGGGGAGGTGGAGAATATGGGGGGATGGCAGAGAGTATGGGGGGATGGCGGAGAGCATGGGGGGAGGTGGAGAATATGGGGGGATGGCAGAGAGTATGGGTGCCGTGGAGAGCATGGGGGGAGGTGGAGAATATGGGGGGATGGCAGAGAGTATGGGTGCCGTGGAGAGCATGGGGGGAGGTGGAGAGCATGGAGGGGTGGCTGAGAGCATGGGGGGAGGTGGAGAGTATGGGGGGATGGCAGAGAGCATGGGGGGAGGTGGAGAGTATGGGGGGATGGCAAAGAGCATGTGGGGGAGGTGGAGAGTATAGGGGGATGGCAGAGAGCATGGGGGGAGGTGGAGAGTATAGGGGGATGGCAGAGAGCATGGGGGGAGGTGGAGAGTATGGGGGGAGGTGGAGAGTATGGGGGGAGGTGGAGAGTATGGGGGGATGGCAGAGAGCATGGGGGGAGGTGGAGAGTATGGGGGGAGGTGGAGAGTATGGGGGGAGGTGGAGAGTATGGGGGGATGGCAGAGAGCATGGGGGGGTGGAGAATATGGGGGATGGCAGAGAGTATGGGTGCCGTGGAGAGTATGGGGGGAGGTGGAGAGTATGGGGGGATGGCAGAGAGCATGGGGGGGTGGAGAATATGGGGGATGGCAGAGAGTATGGGTGCCGTGGAGAGTATGGGGGGAGGCGGAGAGCATGGGGGGAGGCGGAGAGCATGGGGGGATGGCGGAGAGCATGGGGGGGTGGCGGAGAGCATGGCGGGTTGGAGAGTATGGGGGGTGGAGAATATGGGGGGATGGCAGAGAGTATGGGTGCCATGGAGAGCATGGGGGGAGGTGGAGAGCATGGGGGGATGGCAGAGAGCATGGGGGGGTGGCAGAGAGCATGGGGGGGTGGCAGAGAGCATGGGGGGAGGTGGAGAGCATGGGGGGATGGCAGAGAGCATGGGGGGATGGCAGAGAGCATGGGGGGATGGCAGAGAGCATGGGGGGAGGTGGAGAGTATGGGGGATGGCGCAGAGCCTGGGGGGAGGTGGAGAGCATGGGGGGAGGTGGAGACTATGGGGGGATGGCAGAGAGCACGGGGGTTGCGGAGAGCATGGGTGGGATGGCAGAGAGTATGGGGGGATGGCGGAGAGCCTGGGGGGAGGTGGAGAGCATTGGGGGGAGGTGGAGACTATGGGGGGATGGCAGAGAGCACGGGGGGTTGCGGAGAGCATGGGTGGGATGGCAGAGAGCATGGGGGATGGCGGAGAGCATGGGGGGAGGTGGAGACTATGGGGGGATGGCAGAGAGCACGGGGGGTTGCGGAGAGCATGGGTGGGATGGCAGAGAGCATGGGGGATGGCGGAGAGCATGGGGGGAGGTGGAGAGTATGGGGGGATGGCGGAGAGTATGGGGGGATGTGGAGAGCATGGGTGCTGTGGAGAGTATGGGGGGAGGTGGTTAGTATGGGGGGAGGTGGTTAGTATGGGGGGAGGTGGTTAGTATGGGGGATGGCGGAGAGCATGGGAGGGAGGCGGAGAGCATGGGGGGAGGTGGAGAGCATGGGGGGAGGTGGAGAGCATGGGAGGGAGGGGGAGAGCATGGGGGGATGGCAGAGAGCATGGGGGGGTGGCGGAGAGCATGGGGGGAGGTGGAGAGCATGGGGGGATGGCAGAGAGCATGGGGGGATGGCAGAGAGCATGGGGGGGAGGCGGAGAGCATGGGGAGAGGTGGAGAACATGAGGGTAGGTGGAGAGTATGGGGGGATGGCGGAGAGCCTGGGGGGAGGTGGAGAGCATGGGGGGAGGTGGAGAGTATGGGGGGATGGCGGAGAGCCTGGGGGGAGGTGGAGAGCATGGGGGGGAGGTGGAGACTATGGGGGGATGGCAGAGAGCACGGGGGGTTGCGGAGAGCATGGGTGGGATGGCAGAGAGCATGGGGGATGGCGGAGAGCATGAGGGGGTGGCGGAGAGCATGGGGGGAGGTGGAGAGTATGGGGGATGGCGGAGAGTATGGGAGGATGTGGAGAGCATGGGTGCCGTGGAGAGCATGGGGGGGAGGTGGAGAGCATGGGGGGGTGGCAGAGAGCATGGGGGGAGGTGGAGAGTATGGGGGGAGGTGCTTAGTATGGGGGGATGGCGGAGAGCATGGGGGGGTGGCGGAGAGCATGGGGGGGTGGCGGAGAGCATGGGGGGGAGGTGGAGAGCATGGGAGCGAGGGAGAGAGCATGGGGGGATGGCGGAAAGCATGGGAGGGAGAGGGAGAGCATGGGAGGGAGGGGGAGAGCATGGGGGGATGGCGGAGAGCATGGGAGGGAGGGTGGGAGCATGGGGGGATGGCAGAGAGCATGGGAGGGAGGGGGAGAGCATGGGGGGGAGGCGGAAAGCATGGGGGGTGGCGGAGAGCATGGGGGGAGGTGGAGAGCATTGGGGGGTTGCGGAGAGCATGGGAGGGAGGGGGAGAGCATGGGGGATGGCGAAGAGCATGGGGGGAGAGCATGGGGGGGTGGAGGAGAGCATGGGGGGGTGGTGGAGAGCATTGGGGGGTTGCGGAGAGCATGGGAGGGAGGGGGAGAGCATGGGGGATGGCGAAGAGCATGGGGGGAGAGCATGGGGGGGTGGAGGAGAGCATGGGGGGGTGGCGGAGAGCATGAGGGGAGGTGGAGAGTATGGGGGGAGGTGGAGACTATGGGGGGATGGCAGAGAGCACGGGGGTTTGCGGAGAGCATGGGTGGGATGGCAGAGAGCATGGGGGGATGGCGGAGAGCATGGGGGGGGTGGCGGAGAGCATGGGGGGGTGGCGGAGAGCATGGGGGGAGGTGGAGAGTATGGGGGATGGCGGAGAGTATGGGGGGATGTGGAGAGCATGGGTGCTGTGGAGAGCATGGGGGGGTGGCAGAGAGTATGGGGGGAGGTGGTTAGTATGGGGGGAGGGCGGAGAGCATGGGGGGGAGGCGGAGAGCATGGGGGGGAGGTGGAGAGCATGGGGGGGAGGTGGAGAGCATGGGAGGGAGGGGGAGAGCATGGGGGGATGGCGGAGAGCATGGGGGGATGGCGGAAAGCATGGGAGGGAGAGGGAGAGCATGGGGGGATGGCAGAGAGCATGGGAGGGAGGCGGAGAGCATGGGGGAGGCGGAGAGCATGGGGGGGTGGCGGAGAGCATGGGGGGAGGTGGAGAGCATGGGAGGGAGGGGGAGAGCATGGGGGGATGGCGGAGAGCATGGGGGGAGAGTATGGGGGGGGGTGGCGGAGAGCATGGGTGGTGGCGGAGAGCATGGGGGAGAGTATGGGGGGGTGGCAGAGAGCATGGGGGAGAGCATGGGGGGTGGCGGAGAGCATGGGGGGTGGCGGAGAGCATGGGGGAGAGTATGGGGGGTGGAGGAGAGCATGGGGGAGAGTATGGGGGGGGTGGAGGAGAGCATGGGGGAGAGTATGGGGGGGGTGGCGGAGAGCATGGGGGGTGGAGAGTATGGGGGGGTAGCGGAGAGCATGGGGGGGTGGAAAGTATGGAGGGGTGGCGGAGAGCATGGGGGAGTGGAGAGTATGGGGGGTGGCGGAGAGCATGGGGGGGTGGAGAGTATGGGGGGGTGGCGGAGAGCATGGGGGAGTGGAGAGTATGGGGGGGTGGCGGAGAGCATGGGGGAGTGGAGAGTATGGGGGGGTGGCGGAGAGCATGGGGGTGGAGAGTATGGGGGGGTGGCGGAGAGCATGGTGGAGTGGAGAGTATGGGGGGGTGACGGAGAGCATGGGGGAGAGGTGGAGAGTATGGGGGATGGCAGAGAGCATGAGGGAGGTGGAGAGCCCAGGGGGGAGCAGCAGAGAGAAGCAGGATATGAGGAGCGGTGGGGCGGCTGCATATAGAAGAATAATTCTCTCCATCCTCCTCTTCAGTCTCTGAATGTTTCTCCTCTCCCTCTCGCAGACATTCCGCTACTGCAGGAGGAAGATGGAGAGAATTATTCTTCTATATGCAGCCGCTCCTCCTATGCAGTTTACGGGGGGGGGGGGGGGGGCTGAACTCACAGTTTCACCGACTCCAAGGTGTCTTCACCGGCTCTGGCTCCTCCTCCCGGCACCGACGGCTGACCTTTACAGGCGGCTGAAGTAGTCTTTTCTAGCTCCTCCCCCCGGCGCCAATGGCTAAGCAGCCGGGCGGGCGAGGAGACAGAAAAACAAAGAAAAGGCGCCTCTAAGTGTAGAATTAAAAGCTGTTTAATTTCCCCAAAAAGGGTTAAAAACACTTACAAGATATGTAGACTGGCAGAGCATATCATTAATATCCATGTAGGTGGTCCGGCATGAATGCAGTGGTCACTGGCATATACCAGTTCTTTAGGCTGTGTGTGTCCAGTAGCAGGGAGGTCCAGGGGATGCCAACAGGAAAATCAGCAGGGAGCTCCAAGAGAACTGGCAGGCCAGCCCGCAATCACAGTCTCAAAACACGAGGATCCTGGAAGTGACGTCAGCGGCAGGAGACAATAACCAGCAACCAGCGTGGACCACAAACAGGAAGCAAAACAGGAAGCAGTCATCAAAGAGGGACGCGTTTCGGAACATCTCATTGGTTCCTTTATCAACCTGATGACTGTGTGTGTATGGGACTAATTTATACTACCTGGGCGGACCTTAGGGGCGGGGATATGTAAATGGAGCGTTATCACAATATAAAGGTATAGGACAGGGGGAGAAACAGAAACAGAAACAAAATCCCTATCCAAACAAAAAAATATATATGATTTCTTACAGAGCAACAACCAATAAGCGACATTTAAAAATAAAAATAAACATAAAATGAAAATGAGAATCAGTATTTTTACACAGTCTTCAATAATGCTTAGGTCTAGGTATAATATATAAGACTGAAGGGGAGGGAGTAGGGGGAAAAAAAAAAAGGAAAAAAAAGGAGGGGCAAAAGAAGAAAGGGAATGAAGGGGCAAAGAGAAACTATTTTGAAAAATATATCTAGGGCAAAAAATATGTATAAATATATTAGCTAAATATATTTAAAAAAATATAAAATATATAAATATACCGAAAAGGTTAAAATTATTTAAAAATATTTACCATATTTAAAATAATATACTAATAGAAAATTATATACTACTAAAAAGATCTTGCACAAATATATTAGGAAAGGAGGAATCTAGAGAATGGCACTAGTTTCAAAGTCCTCGTTCAACCCTCCAGGGGCAAGAACATTTAAAGTAAAAATCCAAAACATTTCTCTATGACAGAGTTTTCTGAAACGTTCGGCTGAGGGGAGGTTCTTTGGCATTGTCTCAATGACCCAGACCCTTAAACCATCTGTAGATTTTTGATGATACTTGAGGAAATGCCTAGGAACACTGTGATTATCTAATCCACCGGAGATGAAACGGCGATGCTCGCCGAAACGCTTGCGAAGTGGCCTAATGGTTCTCCCTACATAAAACAGGCCGCAAGGACATGTTAGACAGTATACCACATGGTCAGTGGAGCATGTGTGAAAACCCTTGATAGGGTATGTTTTTCCTTTTACAACAAAGTCCTTCTGGCCATGTCTTACAAACTGGCAGGTTTTGCATAATGGTTTGCGGCATTGGTACATACCCGAGATAGCTAGAAAAGTGGGAATAGAGCTACCAGGGGGAGGAGGTTTCTCTTTAAGTTTACTTGGTGCCACTTTGCTCTTAATATTAGGTGCTTTTCTGTACGCAAACTTTGGCCTATTGGGAACAACAGGAAGGAGATGCTCATCCTGAAGCAGCAAGGGCCAATGTCTCCGTACAATACTCTCCATCTGTTTGTGATGAGAATGAAATTGAGTGATGAAGCGTAAATCATTAAGATTTTTACTACCACGGATAGAGGTATATGAAGAGGGAGTTGTATTTTTGTATTGAGAACATGCTGTTTCCACAAGATGTACTGGGAACCCTTTATCAAGGAATTTTGCTTTTAAAGTCTTACTCTGATTATCGTAATCATCAATTCTAGTACAATTCTTTTTTAGTCTGCAAAATTGGCTCTTGGGTATATTGTTGAGCCATTGGGGGTGATGACAACTTTTATAGTGGAGAAATGAGTTCCCTGCAGTAGGTTTGGTAAAATTCTTGGCATGAATATCTTTGCCAACAGAAAATAATTCCAAATCAAGGAAAGCTAACTTATCTTTATCCAGAACAGAGGTGAACTGTAAGCCCATATTATTATTGTTACAATGTGTAACAAAATCTAAGACTGAAGATGCACTGCCATCCCAAATAATAATCACATCATCTATGTAACGACCATAGAACACAATGTGGGAGAGAAAAGGATTGTTTTGCCATATGTGCAAGGATTCCCAATGCCCCATAGTAAGATTGGCATATGAAGGTGCAAAATTTGCCCCCATAGCAGTCCCATTCACTTGAAGAAAAAAATTATTATCGAATTTAAAATAATTGTGAGTGAGACAGAAAGAGGTAGCCTCAACAATAAAGTAGCCTTGCCTGGGGTTCAGCATAGGGTCCTGACACAAAAAGGATTGTATGGCACGAGGAGAGGCTGGAGTAATGGCGGCAGCTCAAGCCCCGCAAGGACTTGCAGCCTGGCGGCCCCGATGGCTGCGGCCCACCGGGCAAGTGCCCGGTTTGCCCTATGGCCAATCCGGGCCTGAGCTGTACCCACTCGGGACCGAATGGCGATGAAGCCAAGAGTGTGCCTGAATCAGTTATATCTGCTAACCCCTTTCTCTTTTCAACTCTCCGGTTACTGAGACATAAAAGGAAAATAAACTTGTGTTGGAGTTGAAGCGTGGTGTGGACATTGGCCTTCTTTGGGAAAGGTAAAGACTTGCCTCTAAACTCTAGAGGGGAGAACCAGTGGAAGGAAGCAACTCGCTGCAGGACCCAAAAATATGACACCGCTCAATCTCTTCAAACAGGAGGGTATGGGCATATAGTACGGTGTGCTTTTTTTCTACAAATGAGCCAAGGGTAGAAAAAAGGTCCATGTGTTAGATTATATAAATCGTTTTTATACAGTTATGCATATACATGGTCTACTGGTCACATGTGTTGAATTGCTCTGAGATCCATGCCTCATTCATTTTCATAAATTTGAGGTAGTCAACACTGTCGTGAGCTAGGCGAGTGCGCTTATCGGTCACGATCCCCCCTGCTGCGCTGAACGTCCTTTCGGACAGGACACTGGAAGGGGGGCAAGCCAACAGTTCCAGTGCAAATTGTGCCAGCTCTGGCCAGAGGTCAAGCCTGCCCACCCAGTAGTCCAGGGGTTCATCACTTGCCAGTCTAGGCACTCCCTGATGCTGGATCCGGATGTCACCTGTCGATGGGTCAGCTGAAAGAATGATCTCATATCAGAAGTGACCAACACATCTTCAAACCGCCCTCTTCTTGCAGGTGCTGTTGGATTGGTACCCGCAACTCTTTCTCTCGGAGTGGAAATTCCTCTGCCAGCGCACGCAACAGCAGAATTCAGCATTTCTCTAAGCAAGGCCTGGAAGTGCTCCATTCTGACAGCCCTCTGTGATGGTGGTAACATTTCCGGCATTTTTTGTTTGTACCGGGGGTCTAAGTACGTTGCCACCCAGTACTGGTCCTTGCCCTTTATGCTTTTTATACGGGGGTCCCTGTTAAAACACTGGAGCATGAAGGCCCCCATTTGCATTAAACTGGAAGCGGTGTGGTGGCCTGGCTCCTGCTCATCATCCAGGATAATGTCATCCTCGTTCTCCTACCCCCTTCCACGGACAACAGGAATCCCAGAAAGGTTTAAAGCATGCTCTTCTTGCTCCTCCTCATCCGCCCCGGCACCATCCTCCTAACTCCTCTTCAGACTCCTGTTGTTGACTTGTCTCAGATAGAGTAGCCCCCCTGGGAATTCATCCAGCATTGCGACTTCCTCATCTTCCTGCTCCTGCTCCTCCACGGCTTGATCAATGACATGACGCAATGCATGCTCCATAAAGAAGGCGTAAGGTACGATGTCATTGATGGCGCCATGGCTGCGACTGACCAGTTTGGTGATCTCATCAAATGGACGCAGAAGTCTGCATGCGTCACTCATGAGCAGTCACTGGCGCAGTGAAAAAAAACCAAGCTCCCCAGAACCTATTCTGCAGCAGAGTTCGTGCAGGTAGTCTTTAACTGCATGTTTCTGCTGGAGCAGCCTATCAAGCATATAGAAGGTTGAGTTCCATTGTGCTGGGCAGTCACAAATAAGACATCTGACCGGCAGATTGTGTCGCTGCTGAATGTCACCAAGGCGAGCCATGGCCGTGTAAGATCTTCTGAAATGGGCCAAGATGACGTCCTGGACCCCAGGGTATTTGACAACAAATCGCTGCACGACCAAGTTTAAGACATGTGCCATGTGCGCAGCAGATTGGCACCGTTGTCGCACACCACTTTACCAACTGTCAAATTTAGCAGTGTTAGCCACTGATCTGCCTGTGAACGCAAAGCTGAAAGGACTGCAGGGCCAGTGTGCCTCTTGCCTTCCAGGCACAACAGATGCAGCACAGCATGGCAACGTCTCACCTGGCATGTCGAATAGGTTCTGGGGATCTTGGGCGGTGCAGAGGAAGAGACGGTAGCAGCGGAAAAGGAGGAGTCAGCCGAGGAGGAGAGGAAGGATGGAGAAGGAAGAGAAGAAGAGGCAGGCCTGCATGCAATCCATGGCGGTAAAACCAAATCTACACAGGTGCCATGGGTTACATGCTTGACGGCTGTCAGAAGGTTCACCCAGTGGGCAGTAAAAGTTATATACCTTCCCTGCCCATGTTTGCTATACCACGTGTCTGTGGTCAGATGTATCTTGGCACCGACACTGTGTGCCAGAGATACATTCACATTCACTATTTCCTTCCTGGGACCTTCCATTCTGTTGTTCCAATGGCCACAAATTTTCGAAAGGCCTCCGAGTCCACCAGTTTATATGGCAGCAGTTGGCAGGCTATCAGTTCTGACAAGCCAGTGGTCAACCATTGGGAAGAGGGTTATCCGGCGTCATAATTTTTTTACGCTCGAACATTTTGCCCACTGAAGCCTGCCTTTTTCCAGAAAAACGTGAGGACGGCATGATGGAAGGTGGAGTGGAGGACAATTGTGAGGAGAGAAGAGAAGGAGAAGTAGAAGAGGCTGGACGGTGAGAGCCTGGAGTGTGGCTTTGTGGGTTCTGACGGCATTGCTCCCACTGGGCACAGTGATTGGAGTTCATGTGCCTTCTTAAGGCGGTTGTCCCTAGGGGAGTGTTGGGCTTACCGCGACTTATGCATTGACTGCAAAGGCTGCAGATGGCAACACTATTGTCAGCAGCGGACACGTTAAAAAAAGCCCACACTGCGGAGCCATGTGCTGGCGTCCTGGGAGCACCAGATGTGACCGTACATAGTTGATGGCTCACTCCTGATACATTAGCAGTCTGTTTTGTCCCTCCTGTGCAATGTAAGTTCTGCCTGCTTCTCCTCCCTATCTGCTGGTCCATCTCTCCCTCTGAACGCCCCTCCTCTTCCTCTCTTGTGGGCACCCAAGTGACGTCCCTAGAAACGTCATCATTGACATCACCTTCCCCACCACTATAATTAGAGATCTCAGAGTAGGCAGCAACAGCGGGAAACAACCTCCTTGGGGTGATATGGGTACTGTCACCAGACTAATGAGTGGCGGTTGTTGCTACCTCCTCTTTCTGATTCAATGTCAAGAATGGCTGCACATTGGAAATGTCTTGTAGTGGATTGGAAAATTATTTCTGTGACTCAAGTGGAGGGTATATGTTGGTGTTGGTGGTAGTGTCTTTGGGGTTGCACACAGCTGAGAGTGAAGAGTGTGTAGATAGAGAGGATGAGGGGGGTTCAGAAGAGTAAGGCTGAGTGATCCACTCAACCAAGTCTGGTGCCTCCTTTGACCTAATCGAACGCACCTTCTGCAATATTTCACTTTGGCTCAAGCCTGGTGCTCCTGCCCTACCACCCCTGCGGAAGGGCCTGCCTCTTCCTCTGCCTGTCATTTTTTAAATGACCCTGTGACAAAAGTCCCTAGAGAAGTGCAGTATATGTTGAAGAAGGTATATAACACCCCACTTTAATCTGTCGGGTTGGGGGGCCACTGGTCTACCACACCAGTTATAATACTTTTTTCTAATTGCGTTTGTCACGCTTTGTAGTATCACTGCAGAACCGCTCAGCAGTCACAATGCTGCACAATAGAAATGCACTATACTATGCTTTCTATATTTGAAAGTATTTTGCACGTGTATTATACTCCTATATGATGCACACATAATAATACACCTATACCAGTCCTTCAAAGGACTTTTGTGGACCTATATTCGTTAGCGATTTGTGTCGCTACAGTCTGTCCCTGTGACACACAGCAACCTCTCCCTACACTGACAAAAGAGCTGCAGAACCGCTCAGCAGTCATAATGCTGCACAGTAGAAATGCACTATACTATGCTTTCTATATTTGAAAGTATTTAATACATGTATTACACCCCTATATACTGCGCATCAAATAGTACACCTATACCAGTCCTTAAAAGGACTTTTGTGGACCTATATTCCTTAGCGATTTGTGTCGCTAAAGTCTGTCCCTGTGACACACAACAACCTCTCCCTACACTGACAAAAGAACTGCAGAACCGCTCAGCAATCACAATGCTGCACAGTAGAAATGCACTTTCTATATTTGAAAGTATATTATAAGTGTATTACACCCCTATATACTGCACACCAAACAATAGTACACCTATACCAGTCATTAAAAGGACTTTTGTGGACCTAATAGCTAGTGATTACAGCCTGTCCCTGCTCCACACAGCAACCTCTCCCTACACTGACAAAAGACTGAATGTAAAATGGCAGCCAGATCAGGTCTATTTATAAGGTAGGGGGGTATGTCCATGTGCTGAAATGTCTCAATTGGATGTTCTGTACCACATGATGGATGTGTCATGGGTCAAAGTTCTTCACAGTGTAAAAGAATATGTCGGCCGTGAACAGCGCCATATGTCCGCTGGTTTGGCGAAAGTTCAATGCGAACCGACCGCGGAGCGAACTGCAAGACCATCTCTAATTATGGCATCATTTGATCCACCCTCCTGGCTTGTGCAGTCTTATCCCTTGTACACACGGTCGGAGATTCCGACAACCAAATCCGTCTGAGTTATTCCGACGGATTAATTCCGGACGAGGTCCGGAAGTGATGTTGCATACACACGGTCGGACCAAGTTGTCGGAATTTCCGGTTGCCAAGAACGTGGTGACGTAAGCCGCGTATGGCGGCACTAGAAAAGGGAAGTTCAGCACCACGTCCGGCACCCTTTGGGCTCCTTCTGCTGATCTCGTGTCTATCACGTTTTAGTAGAAGTTTGGTGAGAGACGATTCGCGCTTTTCAGATTAGTGATTCAGTTCGGTACTGCTCTTCAGTTTACGCTTGTCTTTGCATATTTGATAATCAGTGCATGTAGTCAGTAAGTATTTGTTTCTCATTGTGGACTATATCTTGGTATAGTACACTTTGATTTGCATTGCTTATTGTCTGCTTGCTTCTGCTATTCAGGTCGTTCTTTCAGGCATTGCTGTTTATCGGTGCTTTCTGTTGTCCGTTCTGACCAGCCGACCGTTTTGAAACCATGTTTCATCTACGTACTCGTCGTAGAGTTTGTGCTGTGCAGGGGCTTCGTGTTGGGGTTCTTACTTTGACACAAGACCGGTCCATGAACAGGGAGGGGAGGCATTTGTGGACCAAGAATTGGTTGCGCCAGCATGGCCAGTTCTCGCACATGCCTTTGCTCCGTGAGATCTGGGAGAATAATCCTGATGATTTCAGGAATTATCTCCGGATGACGGACCCCGTTTATCACCGTCTGCTGGCTTTGCTGACCCCTTATATCACCAGGCAGGATACCTGCATGCGGCAAGCCATCACTCCGGAGCAGAGGCTCATCGCCACGATGCGCTACTTGGCAACAGGGAGAAGCCTTCAGGACCTCAAGTTCTCCACAGGCATCTCCCCCCAGGCTCTGGGGATCATTATTCCAGAGACCTGTTCTGCCATCATTCAGGTCCTGCAGAAGGACTATATGAAGGTAAGTTTTATCCTTTAACATCTCATTCTATGTATTTAATGATTGCTAATGTCTTGAATTTCTTTCCTCATTCCCTAATTACCATCATTGCAATATGCTCTAATTCATATGCTCTGCCCCTTTGTCCTCATGCATATTTGCCTCACTAACTTCCCCACCATGCTCTTCTTGGCCCATAAAACTATAGTCTAGTCACTTACCAATGTCTTTTGTCAGCTCTATAGTATTGCTTTCCCCTAAACACCCCCTAAAATGTCTACAAATGTTATGTGTGTGCTTCAATTCATGCAGAGTGACATTTTTTTTTTTGGTTGTGCCAAACTCATTAGGAACCCCCCTCCCCCCAACTGCTAGCTCAGCTGATAGCAATCCTCTATCTGCTGACTTTACCACACCCAATACACACTATATCTACCTTTTTGATGCTCACATTTATGGATGAGTTCACCAAAGCATGTAGTGCAAGGGCCTGCCTCAATACTTTCAAATGCTATCATTTTTTTAATTTTTTTTCCCATATTATTATCTTGATATGTAATAGCAGAACGTCAAAATGTGCTTCCATTTTGTTTTCTTTTTGTTATTATGACACTTCTTACCTGTCCAGTGGGCTGCCAATAGTGTAAGTAAGGAGGGGCTTCCCAAAGTATCACACATTATTTAGGCATTCAGCTCTCAATCAAGTGGAGAGGGTTACCTGTCCAAACCCCCCCCCCTCATTTTTTAGCAAGGGCCCATCAGATGGGGGGGATGGGGGGGGGGGTGATGACTCTGATAAGGGGACCTCATACTTTAGGCTTTAAATACTAATTTCCAAAAATGTTATACTGATCTTTGCCAAAAATGTTGGTGTCTAATCTCCTTGCAATGTTGATTTGCAAAATTACTAATTGTTGTTCTTGTTTCACTCCACAGTGTCCTTCAACGCCACAGGAATGGCACACTGTGGCCTCCCACTTTGCCAGTCATTGGGACTTTCCCAATTGTGGAGGTGCAATTGATGGGAAGCACGTCCGCATCGTCCCACCACCCAACTCGGGGTCATACTATTTTAACTACAAGGGGTTTAATAGTATTGTGATGTTGGCGGTGGTGTCTGCGACCTATGACTTCTTGTATGTGGATGTGGGGCAAAATAGACGGATGTCGGATGGTGGAGTGTTCTCATGGACGGAGTTCTACTGGCGTCTCCAGAGTGGCAGTCTGGGCTTGCCACCCCCAGAGGAGAATCAGGAAGGACTCCCATTCGTCTTTGTCACGGATGAGGTGTTTGCCCTGGCAAACCATCTGATGTGGCCTTATCCGATGAGGACCCTCACCCCAGACCAGAAGATTTTTAATTTCCGCCTGTCCAGAGCCCGAAGAGTGGTGGAGAACACCTTTGGAATGCTGGCCAGCCGATTCTGCCTTTTTTTAACGCCTATCCACATGGCGGAATACAAAATCGATCACATTGTGCTGGCGTGCTGTGTTCTGCACAATTTCCTAAAAAGACATTCTGCAAACTATGCGGTCTCAGTTGTCCAAGAAGCAGACTTGCTGGAAAATGAGAACCTCACAGGCCTTGAAGCTGCTTGTCCTGGCTTGCCCCCCCAAAGCGCCCGTGAGGTTAGAACCCAATACATGGACTACTTTGTGGGTAGGGGGGCCATTGATATGCCAGAAAATGTCTGAGCGGCATTTTATGAATAAATTATTCTTTGAAACTCCAATATTTCTTTTCATTTACTGCTTGGCTTGGTTTTAGTTGTCTCCTAGGTAAATTTATGTTTTTTCTAGTTGTGCCTTTTTCACCAACAGTGCAAACCCAGGTTCTGAGCAAGATGAGGGGACAGTCTCTTCTTCAGATAATCTTATTATGTTGTGGGTCTGCTACACACACACCTTGGTTTTGGTAACTAATGTATGTATTGCATTACTGACCAAAATCTTGCTCATTTTCAGCACCATGGCAGGAAAATGGCATGATTGTGAAAATTAACACATCACTGTGGGTGTTAATTACTTAAGGCACATCCACTATGCACTACAAGTGCACTGCAAAAGTACACCTGAAACTGACCTTGGAGTGCAAAGTGGAGTTACCTTTAGTAAATAACACCCATTCTCACCGAAAATAACAATTTTACTCCAAATACATCTTTTGCGCAATGAAAAAGGAAGCCACACATTGTTGATAATTAAAATTTTTTTTTTTTTTTCAAATAATTAAAATTTTTAATCAAAGCACACTCACATGTGCGTTTAGAAAAGGGTTTTACAACAAACCAACAAATTGGGTGTATCAAAAACATTATTTCAGGTATTTTTTTGTTTACTTGGTGTTTTTGTGTAAACAGGCATGTATCAAAGCGTAACGTACAGAACACAGGAACTTACAAAGTTCAACTTTGAAAAGTGAACACAATATCAGACATGAGTATGTACAAACTGGGCTGATATTGCCTTTATCACATGGGGTGTCACCCCTGGAAAATCCAAATTTGGAAGATGCACACAGTGTGTCAACATGTGCTATCTCCCATCATGGGGGATCAATGTACATGTTTTAGGGCTGCAACCCCTTCATCTCAGCCACTTTCCACAAAACACGTACATTGATCCTCCTTGATGGGAGATAGCGCATGTTGACACACTCTGTGCACCTTCCAAATTTGGATTTACAAAAAATACAAAAGTTGTGGTTTAAAAGCCAAAAAATCAAACCCTAGCTAGTTTGGGCTGTTTCACACTCTCCCCAAAACATCAATAAATTTTAACATCATTGATGTTTTGCTGTATATTTTCTAAATCCTGATTGCACCCCATTATCTCCCCAATCAGTATCTGGGCACTTTCACTGGTAAAATGGGATTCTTCTTCCACATCATTTACAAAACAAAGCAAAAAAACACACCATGTATTATAAGTATGGTGACATACATTGATGAGCTTACCGGAAGCTGTGTTCTCCAACACTCACCTGTTGTGGTGACAATTTGTTCAACTTCAACGATCTCTCCTTCCTCCTCCTGCTCCTCTGCTTCTGGTTTTGGAATTTTGCCTTCTTTGGGGGGGGTGGGGTCCCTGGTGTCCTCATACTTGCTGAGTCTTCTCTCCCCTATGAGAATGTAAAAAAGAATAATTAGCACACAGAGGCCAGAAATAGGAATATGAAACATTGCTTGGAAGTGTTGTACAATTGTGTTTTTTGGCCGAGTTCAACGGTGAGAACATTATTGTGGACACTTTGTTAAGCTGGAATACTTACCTGCAGAACGATGTTTCTTACGAATCAATGAAACCATGAACTTGAAAGTGGCCATTTTAAAATGCACAACATGAAATCAAAGCACATGGAGCAGTATGCAAGCAAGAATAATCATATGAACACACGACAACTACTTACTTTTTTGAAGAACGCGCTTGATCCTTCTGTACTGATCGTGCTCCCTCAGTTTCAGGTCTGACCAGCGTTTTCTCAGTTGATCCTTGGATCGGCGTACCCCAAAATTCTTCTGAAGACTCTTCACAACTTTAGTAATGATCTTGGCTTTTCTGATATTTGGGTTTGGGTAAGGTCCATACATCCCATCATAGTCGGTCCTGTTCAATATGTCGACCATCTCCAACATCTCTCCAAAAGACATATTTGAGGCCTTAAATCTTCTCTTCCTGGATCGGGACGTTTCAGGCTCCGGGCTTTCCTCACCCTCCTCCTCGTTAGTGGATTGCGCACCTGCGTTCTCTCCGCCATGTGCTCTCCCCAATGCGCCGAAAGCGAAGGGGCGGGGAATAAACTAGAAAGAATGTCAGGGGCGGGCGGAGTTTCACACATGCACACTGTATATAAAACGCATCTGTGAACAGAGTGAGGAGCTGACGCGACGATTGTGCAAACGAAGGTAAAATTTGGAACTTGGTACATCACTAGACTAGACTGCTTCTATCTAGGCCGATGTTGGGACAAGATTAGGAGGGTTTATCATGGCATTATAAGTATTTTAGGGTTTGTCTTGTGTTGTGTCTTGCAGAGAAGATGGATCCCTTCCAAAACCCCAATTTTATGGGTCTATTCCTGGAACTGTACAGGGAGATGCCCTGCCTGTGGCAGATCAACAACCCGTTTTATCACGACCGAAGAAAGAGGAACGCAGGGCTGGAGAAACTTCTTTCTTTGGTGTGGATCATGGTCCCCACGGCAGACATGGCCTATGTGAAGAGGAAAATTGGTGTAATGAAGAGTATATATATCAGGGAGAGAAAGAAGCACCTGGGGTCCTTGAGATCAGGAGATCCAGATGCCGTTTATTACCCCAGGATGGTTTACTTCCAGAAGCTGCATTTTCTGGTAGACCAGGGGGTACCCAGGCCACCACTCTCCAGTCTTCCTTCAAGGCTTCCTTCACCCCCAGCTGAGGCTTCCAATGTCCAACCTGGACCTTCCCGGCAGCAACATGTGGTGGGGCCCAGCTTGAGACAGGTATTGCATTGTTGAACATATTTCTTGTCGTACATTTAATGATGTTAACTAGATGTTCTTATTGATCAGTAAGTTGTGATTTAACAAAGTGGTTTACATATCAATAGACAGTAGTGACCAAAAATGATTGGGACGAGAATGAAAAATGCTGGGCTCAGAATGATAGTCTGTTCTATTTGGTAACATTCAATTTGCAAAAGTCATGAGCTAAAAATGGTGTGACTCATGAGCAAAAAACTAAAACTATGTCCCATAGAGGGAGGTTGTGGCAAGTGGCAGACAGGAGGTCGACCAATGCCCTCCTTCTCCTCCTCCTGCCACAACTACAGGAGCCCAGCCACAGCCTGGAAGGATGCCTGGTGGGAAGTGCCTAAGGAAGACGAGAAAGTGATGGCCTGGGTTCAGTCTGGTCTGCCAGAAGATGCAGCCTCTTGAAGAACCACATCCTGGGGACATAGATGGCATCTGATTTTCCTGATCTCTAGGACTTCTGGACCAGACTTCTCTCCCTGAGATATGTATTCCTCAGGCCACCAATTTTTCTTTTTCTAATTAGTTCATGTCTGCCCTGGGGGCCAAAGGCTTCGTCAAATTAACAAGTTTCTCCAGCGCTGCCTTCCTCTTTTTAGTTGTTTGAGACCTAAATAAAGGTTTTTTTTGTTTGCAGAAATACTTGCGTATGTGTTTTACTTCAAAAAGGACAGTTTATTTGTGAGCAGGCAGGTACATTTTAAAAATACAAAGTGAAATGAATAACAAGGGGCACCAGCACTAAACAACCTCCTGTAGATTAAAAAAGAAAAAGAAAATATAAAAAAGATAATAATGTTGTTGTGGTAAGTTTACACACAAAACACACCCCAAAAAATGTAAAGATGAGCAAACTGACAAAAAAGGAGATGTTTGGGGGCGTGGCTTGGCGCGCAACGGAGATGGCAGCCTAGAGGGAGAGCTCCGTCGGAAGCGGCCCCAGCCCGTCTGATTACAGCAGCAAACGGCGCAATAATGAGCAAGCAAAATAAGCACCAGCACCAAACTCGTCCCCGCCGCTCGGTGGCAGTTAATCCCGGCCGGGACATCTCTGACATTTTCAAGAACCAGGCCTCAGCACTACAGGCCCCGGAGGAGGACAAGATGGCGCCGGTCCATGCGGACGAGGACTACAGCGAGGACTCGCAATCAGCCGCCGAGGACAACGGTAGGCACAGCTCCCGTTCCACGCACCCACTTACCTACGAGGATATGTCTGGTTTTGCAGCCGACATTAAGGCCTCATTCTCCGCAGCAATCACGGACTTAAAGACCAGCTTCCTGGTAATGCAGGAAAAAATGGCGGCTGTGGAGACGGCGGAGAAGATGAGAGACAGGTCAATACACAGACTTGACGAGGCTGTCACAGCTCACTCCCTACATTTCATAGAGATGAACAGACATTTAGAGGACCTGGATAACAGGGGGAGACGTAACAATATCAGGGTACGCGGCATACCAGAGTCCGTTGCGCCTGACCAAATCACCTCAGTCTTACAGAGGGTATTCAATACTCTACTCGAATGTCCGGAGGACTCTGCCATTGACTTTGTCAGAGCGCACAGGGCACTCAGAGCGAGAGGCCCTGATACCCTGCCCCCGCGCGATATCATTTGCTGCTTGCAGAGCTTCACACTTAAAGAGGATGTAATGGCTAAGGCTCGCAGGAACGACCAAATAGTGTTCAATGGGGAGAATATAAAACTTTTCCAAGACCTGTCCCAAATAACTTTGAGAAACCGAAGGGCTCTACGTCCCCTGCTTGATAGGTTAAGGGAGAAAGAAATGCAATATTCTTGGCGCTTTCCCTTCGCTTTGCTGGTCGCGCATGGAGGTAAGCAACATATCCTACGAACGCCTGCAGAACTCCCCGAATTTTGCGCTGCTCTCCAGCTTGACCCGATCGTTCTACCCGACTGGTATCAGGAGTTCTCCATGCCAACTAAGGACAGGAGCCCACCTTTCTCACCGTTCGCCTCGCCGGAAAAGCACCACACCAAACGACAGAGGCAGGGACGAGGAGACTTCTCGCCAAGGGGAACTCCCCGAAGTCGTCCACACTCCTCCAGGAATCTGATGGAAGCTTGAGATTAGTAATGCACTCGTACCTACCTACTGCCCGGAAACATCAATGCTGCTCTTTTCCCAGCTGACCACCATCTAGCCTTTGGGGGCTCCATGTTCCACGTTCCGCCATCGCCAACCACAGAGCATTTCTACATAACTGCTTACATACCGCAGAAGCGACTCCCTCTGAGACCATGCTCCGTTCGATTTAACCCCGATTCTTAGGTGTTTCTGAGGAAATTACCTCACCAGTACTAAACAATTACAACTTTGGGGTATTTAGGCTGTGGGACAATGGCTGATTTTCTGAGTGATGCAGCCCTAGAGGGGTGATGGTATTTCAGGAAATGTGTCTATGGGCGGGGATACCTGCATGGGGCAGCACCAGCCCCCTCAGCTCGTTTTCAAGCGGGTGGCGGGTGGGTATGATGCATTTGGCAGTTGAATGTGCCTTAATTTATCATTTATTGTCGTTTGCTAGGCTTGCTTGTTATATTTCGGGTTTTTTAACCCTGTTTTGGATTTAGTTTACTGTTTTTTTATTTTATTAATCAGATACCAGTTTGCATTAAATGTTTGCTGCTGTGACAGACCATTTAGCACCTGCCATAGGCTTCATAGAGCCGCCTACGACGGTTCTTTACACTTACAGTTGAGTTACCGCTGTTGTAGACGACGGTGCGGTGCCTTTGGATACATACCCTCTCAGTGCAGACATCGGGTTCATTGACCTGAGGTGGCCTGCACGGTGAGGGTTGCTGTCTCCGGGGAGGGCCTTCCCGAACCCCACAATAGTGCTCCAGGCGGGTTACTTAGGGGCCAGTCTCACGCACTAATTTTGACCCCCTTGAGACGGTTATTTGATCTTAAGGGGGTGTAACCTACAACTCCGTCTTCATCTCACTTCATCTTCTTTATTTTCTTCACTGCTTTCTTTCTCTTTACTTCGCCTTGCCACGATACAAACGTTAGTGCAATATATTGTATGCTATTGATTATTGTGTACATCATAACTTTCTGCTATCTTGTCAGGATTGTTCCAGCAGGTGTCGGATCCCGCGCCTCCCTGAGTCTGAACCATGGCATATTCTGATTTGGGACGTAACCCAACGGTAGTCTCTCACAATGTCAAAGGGCTTAACATTCCCGAAAAAAGAACCACTTTACTAAGAAAACTTAAAAAAGGTAGGCCCAGTTTTGTATTTTTACAGGAGACTCACTTTAAGACAGGACACACACCAAGATTGACCGACTCTTACTTTAGGGACGCATACCATGCCACCAGCCCTGGGTCCAAATCAAAAGGGGTCTCAATACTGGTGAGCAGGGATGCTGACTTTGAGGTCACAGATACACTGGTCGACCCAGAAGGGAGGTTCCTTTTCCTCAAGGGGAAATGCAGAGGGATTCCCTTGACTCTGGCAAACGTATACTTCCCCAACTCGGCTCAACTCACTTTTTGCCGAAAACTGACAGATGAACTGAAATGCTTCGGTTCGGGTAGACTGATTTTGGGTGGAGACTTCAACGTACCCCTCATACCGACTGAGGATACCTCTAATGGCAAAACCGCCATTCCTTACAGGGCTCTTAAGAGCATTAAGAAGCTCCTGCATACCCTGAGTCTGGTGGACTCATGGCGTCACCTGAATCCTGAGGGCAGGGACTATTCCTTTTTTTCCATTCCTCATAACCGCCACTCGCGAATAGATTATATCTTCGTTTCTCAGAGAGACTTGCCAAGGCTGAGTGCTGCACACATTGGGATACAATCAATCTCTGACCACGCTCCAATATCTATGACATTAGACTGGACAAATGCCCCGACCGGACATAACACGTGGAGACTAAACTCGTCACTACTAACAGACCCCGCGCTACTACCGGACTTGGTCTCCTCATTGACTGAATTCTTCAAGCTAAATGACACACCCGGGATGAACCCCTTAGTGATATGGGAAACTCATAAATGTCACATTAGGGGTGAGCTGATACGCATTGGATCTCGGAAAATACGGGAGAGAGATAAAATGATTAATGACTTGACCGCAAAAATAAGATCCCTTGAATCGTTACATAAACGTTCCCTTACGGTACACTCAGCAGAATCATTACTTGAGACACGGAAAGCCCTTAAACAGATTCTAGACAATACTACCAGACGGTTCTTATTTTTTAGAAGGAAAGTCTACTATGAACATGGGGACAAAACGGGTAAAGTTCTGGCGAGGGCCCTGAACACTCGAATAACACACAATCACGTCAGGGGTATCACTGGTGGGGATGGGAAGACAGATATCGAAACTGAGAAGATTGCCCAACACTTTCAAAACTACTATACAAACCTATACAACCTTCCGAACCAGCAGAGACCGCCGGATCTGGGGGGAGACAGGGCCCAAGCGATTCGGAATTACTTAGACGCAGCTAACCTCCCCAGACTTAACGAAGAAGACAGCAAACAGTTGGACAGACCCTTTGACGACTCCGAAATTAAGACAGCTATAAGAGAGTTGAAGACGGGCAAGAGTCCGGGACCTGACGGGTTCAGCGCCATTTATTATAAGACATTTTCCGAAATTTTACTCAATCCCTTTAGAAATGCAATGAATTCTCTGACATCCCAGAGACCGAACTCAAACGACTTCTTGTCCGCCTTTATTACTGTTCTTCCCAAGGAGGGGAAGGATCCACTTAACTGTTCCAGTTATAGGCCCATATCCCTCCTAAATACGGACGTGAAACTGGTAGCAAAGATATTAGCTAACAGACTGAAACCCCTACTCCACGAATTGATTGGACCCGAACAGGCTGGATTCATGCCGGGTAGGGAGGCAAAAGACAATGTGACGAAGTCCCTAAACCTGATACATATGGCGCACCAGCAAAAGATCGAGGGCTTTCTCCTGTCAACCGATGCGGAGAAGGCCTTCGATCGAGTAGCTTGGGATTATATGTTCGAGGCGTGTAGGCGTGCTGGCTTAGGCCCCGGCATGATGGCTTGGATCTCGGCACTGTACTGGAACCCTTCGGCTAGGCTTAAAGTGAATGGTTCACTCTCAGACGCAGTGCTTATCAAGAATGGCACAAGGCAGGGGTGTCCATTGTCGCCCCTGCTTTTCATTATCGCACTAGAGCCATTCATAAGACACACCATCATGAACCCATCGATCAGGGGATTCCAACTCAAAGAGAGAGCTTTCAAAATCGCGGCTTACGCCGACGACTTGTTGTTCTTTTTAACAGAACCCCACACTTCTATTCCCTCTCTTTTACACAAATTTGCACGATTTGGATATGTCTCCAACTTCAAAATAAACTACTCTAAATCGATGGCCATGAATGTGTCTCTTCCCGAAGCCCGACTGTCGGTGGCCAGAGCCGGTACCCCCTTTAAATGGACAGCCTCAGCTATTAAATACCTGGGAATTTGGTTGACCCCCAGACTCTCACTGACGTATGCGCAGAACTTTCCCCCCCTACTTAAAAGCATCACACAGGACCTCCAGAGGTGGGGATCGGGTTACTTCTCATGGTTTGGCAGGGCGGCCATATGTAAGATGGCTATACTGCCAAAGGTACTTTACTTGATTCGCACTTTGCCCATCAGGATACCCATGAGCTTTTTCAAATCCTTACACTCCCTTCAAACAAGTTTTATCTGGTCGGGAAAACCCCCCAGATTGAAAAAGTCTCTTCTGACCAAGCCCAAAGACAGGGGTGGCCTAGGCTTGCCTGATTACAAACTTTATTATTATGCAGCGCATATTGCGCGTATTATAGATTGGCATTGCCACTCCCAGGTTAAAGACTGGGTTTTCTTGGAAGAGGAAGCCAGCACGATCAATCTCCAGTTCTCCCCCTGGATCCCGCGGCTTAGATACCCCAGATCTATGCTATCCCACCCCACTATAGGCACTACTCTCAATATTTTTCATATATTAGCTAAACAACCTGAATTCTCCACCCCTCTGAGCCCCTTAACCCCTATCCGAGATAATCCGGATTTTACGCCGGGTTTACAGAACCCATTACTCAGACTACAGAGACCGAAAAGACCGCTCTTAGCGTTGGACTGTTTCACCGGCAACCTGATAAAAGATTTCTCAGATCTCAAAGTCGACAGTGAATTGCCACGACTACCACTCTGGACATACTTCCAACTTAGGAGCTACTGCAATGATGCCACACGTAGACCACACTTCACGAGAGCAGTGACAGACCTAGAATCAGTTTGCTGGAAGGGTGAACCCACCCAAAAAACCACTACGCTTGCATATGCCTGGTTAAGATCGCTGGGTCCACGAGAGGACCACGGGCTCAGGGAGAAGTGGGCTCGGGCTCTAGGTACGCCGATTTCGGATGACCAATGGGACAAGGCCTGTATTTTAGCACACAAATGCTCATTGAGCACGAAAATGCAGGAGACGTCCTACAAATTGTTGACCCAGTGGTATGCCACTCCGGAGAGAATTCACAAATGGTTCCCGCATTCATCTGATAGGTGTTGGAGATGTGATCAAGAGGAGGGCACTTTGCTACACATTTGGTGGCAATGTGACCGACTACAGACATATTGGTCAGGGGTGAGGGAGCTGATCGGGCGGATCACGGAGACCAGTCTAGGGTTGGATGCGGCATGCTGTTTGCTCCACATCACCAATACCTCCTTTAAGAAATACAAGAAGTTGCTTTCCAGACATATGATAAATGCAGCCAATTCTCTAATTCCACTATATTGGAAATCCAAAACTACCCCTACTATAAGAGAATGGCTGCTTAAAATTGCTCTTATCTGTGAGATGGAGGATACGGTGGCCCAATCTGATGAGCGAGTAGATGGTTACCATAGGACCTGGTCTCCGTGGTTTGCTTTCTTTTTTTTTTTTTTTTTTTTTTTTTTTTTTTTTTCAAAAACAGTTTATTGTAAAGAAAAGAAACAGGGTAACATGCATACAGATTCACATGAAATATTAACATTGTAGGAAAGATAGAGATATCAACGACACAATCCAGTATATAGTCTTATCTTAGTGTCCATATCAAGAGAATCTGGTGTCTGTGCAATTCAATAGTAAGATAAAGAGGCGAGGCCGCGTTGTAAGGGCCAATGTGAAAGTGATTCAGAGGCTGAGGAGTTCAGAGAGGGATCAGTATACGGGGTATTGAAACAGCCTCTAAAGGAAAAAGAAGCCCCCTATGATGGTCAAAGTGAATCTCATTAGAAGTCAGTATAGGTGATGAGTAACCAGACCAAAAGCAATCTGAGATTTTAAGAATCCCTTTTAATTTAGACCGGGCCAGTGGAATGAGAGGCAAAACAATCTATCGGACCTCTCTATAGGGGCTGCGTCCTATGTACGCTGATAAGCTCTTGGTTATATTAGTGAATCCTATCGTAGCAGGATATAGCAAGAGGTACCCTTCGGGTGAGGGCGGGTAAGTAGAGGGGAAGGGAGAGTGGGGAATAGAAATGATGTGAATTGGAAAGGGAAGTAAAATGGGAAAAGAGGGGAAGGGGGAGGGTCGCAAGACAGTGAGGAGGGGAGGGGAGGGGGAAGGAGGGGAAGAGGAGGGAGGGGAATGGGGGGGAAAAGAACGAGAGGGGGGGGATAGAAGCGGCCACCATAAAAGATCATTGAAATTGTGTAACATAGTTCTCCTAAAACAACAAGTGTCTGTGTGTCATGTGAGGATCGAAAGAGGGATCCAGACATGAACACTCAGAACCATCCGACAATAATCATTTAAAATACCATAAAGTTCCTTGTCAACAGACTTTCAAAAGTTTCAGATCAGACTTGGAAATATATAATAAAACAAATACATGGTTTCCTCACGTATGGAGTACAGGGGAATGATATCAGCCTTCAATCAGGGTTAGAAAAAATGGTCTTATATGTCTTTGTGGTCTCAAATTCTTTCCAACAGGCCCATTTCTGAGTAAATTTTTGTGGGGTATCTCTGGAGATGTTTATTAGTTCTTCCATTTCAGCTATCGCTTGGACTCTCAACGTCCAGTCTTTGATGGACGGGCTATTTTGGGATTTCCAATATCTAGGAACGCAGAGTTTTGCGGCATTGATCAAATGAATTAGTAGGGATTTACGGTAAGAAGAAGTGTTTATACTAGTGTGGTGTAACAGGAATTGTGCTGGGGTGAAAGGTAAATCATATGTAGTGATCGTGTGGATTAGTTCGTGAACCGACCTCCAGAATGGTTGCAATTGGGGACACTCCCACCAAATATGTAACAGTGTGCCCTTGGCCGTTTGACAGCGCCAACACGTTTCAGGGGTGCTAGGGCTCCATTTATGCAGGAGTTCCGGTGTTCTGTACCACCTCGTGAGAAGTTTATATCCGTTCTCTTGGGTACAAACATTAAGGGAGCCTTTGTGTACATGAAGAAGTATCTTTTCCCAGTCTTCCTGCGTTAAATTGAGCCCTAGATCTCTTTCCCATGTTTCACATGCTTTGAGAGATTTGGGGGTTTTATCATGGAATAGAAGTGACTGGGTTTGGGAAATAAGATGCGATTGAGGTGCGGAGGACATGCATAACGACTCAAAGGGTGTCAACTGTCTAGAGCATGTATGTGCTTTAGAGATAGAGTTTAAATAGTGTGTAATTTGATAGAAAGTCCACCGTGGTATGGGGGGTTTTCCGTGTGATGTTGCTAAGTGTTCAGCCGATAATACTGTCCTGTTAGAGTAAAAGTGTTGCACCAAAATTTGATCATGTGCCCAATGTTTCTGGAGAAATTGGCTATGCATTCCAGGAGGGAAGTCTGGGTTAGATTTCAAAGGCGTGAGCGGTCCCGGTATAGAGGAGATCAGTCGCTGCTTGCAAAGAGTACGAAAACATTGTAGCGTAGGTGCAATGAGTGGATGAGAGTCCACGTCTGTCTTGTAATGTACATATTTGATCCATGGCAGAGAGCGTAAGGGAAGTTTGATGAGAGAGGATTCCAATTGCACCCAGTCTTTTTTTTGCGCATGAACGTTCCAGTCCACAATTCTGGTCAAGTGTGTAGCGGTGTAATAATTTGATAGATCAGGTAAACCGATCCCGCCTAAATGTTTAGGAAGGGTAAGTTGGGCATATTTGACCCTGGGTCTATGTGAGCTCCACAGGAATTTAATGCATGCGGATTTGTACGTCCTAAAGAAGGTTGGGGGAAGACGTATCGGTATTGCTTGTAGCACATATAAGAGACGTGGTAGGATATTCATTTTAATTATTGCAGCTCTTCCGAACCAAGAGACAGGAAGGTTATTCCAATTTTTTAAATCATTACTAATTGTTTTGAGGATGGTCGGGTAATTAATAGTATAAAGATTGGTTAAATCATTTGGTATCTTGATGCCTAAATAGGTAATGTCGTGTGCTTCCCACTTGAAAGGGAAGTTTGTTTTGCAATGAAATACTTCGGATGGTCTAAGGGTGATGTTAAGAGCATATGATTTATCAAAGTTGATTTTGAAGTTAGAGAGTAGGGCAAACCGGCGAAATTCTTCTAGAAGGATCGGGAGAGTCGTGTGTGGATCAGAGAGAAATAATAAGATATCGTCTGCATATGCAGCTATTTTGCTAATCTTGTTACCAGTCTGTACACCTGTAATGTCAGGGTTTTGTTTAATACTATTTAGCAGGGGTTCCAAAGTTAGGATAAATAAAATGGGGGACAGGGGGCATCCCTGTCTGGTCCCATTCCGGATGGAGAAGGCACTCGACAGGGTACGGTTGACCCTAATTTTCGCAGATGGGTTTCGATAAAGAGATTGAATAAATGTAATCAGTTGCGGACCCAAACCAATATGTTGTAGAACAGCGTGCATATAGTCCCATGCTACCCTGTCGAATGCCTTCTCCGCGTCTAGGGACAGAAAGAAGCTCTTCTGTTTAGATGTTCTAATGATATGATGGATGTTTATGGCTTTAATTGTGTTATCCCGGGCTTCCCTGCCCGGGACAAAACCCACTTGGTCTAATGAGATAATATCGGGGATAACAGTTAGTAACCTATTAGCTAAGATTTTGGAGAAGAGTTTCAAGTCCACATTAAGTAAAGAGATTGGTCTATAGTTAGCCATTTGTGTCGGGTCCTTCTCTCCTTTAGGAATTACTACAATATGGGCTTCTAACAATTCAGGGGTGATATGGTCATGGGTGAGAAGAGAGTTAAATGCTTTCATAAAGGGAACTTTCAAAATATCTGAGAATGTCTTATAGTATGCCGTTGGGAGCCCATCCGGGCCTGGGGATTTTCCTACTTTAGATTGTTTAAGGGCCATGTCCCACTCTTGTTGAGTGAGAGGGCCTTCCAGACCATCAATGAGGTCTTTGTTATTCAATTTGGGGCAATTTTGCTCAAGAAATTGCTGAATCAACCGGGAACGTGTTTCGTGGGATTTAGGCGAACCCATGGATCCCGGTAGGTTATATAATTTGGAATAAAAATTTTCGAACTCTGTCGCTATATCCTTGTTAGTGGTTAGTTTAGTTCCTGTGGAGGAATGTAAGCAGTGCACATTCAGTTTGGATTGGTGTGATTGCAAGGCCCTAGCTAGTAGGCGACCGCTCTTATTGCCAAATTCATAAAACTGCCTTTTGGTCAGGAGATATCTTTTTTTTACCCGTCTATTTAGTTCCGTCTGAATGGAGGTGCGAACCTCTTGCAACTCTACTAGGGTGTTGGAGGCTAGGGTGCGTTTATGGGCAGATTCTAGTCGCTTGAGTTTGGCGTAGAGACCGGAAAGGAAAGCTCGTTTGTCTTTCGTAATCTTCGCTGATATTGAGATCAGCTTACCTCTAACTACACACTTATGTGCCGCCCATTGTGTCATGTGGGTTGTGTCTGGGGTTTCATTAAGTGTGAAATAGTCCGTCAGGCATTGTTGTATTTCGGTAGTATATAGTGAATCCGTTAAAATTTGGGAGTCCATGGACCAAATTTGTGTGCGTTCTTGCATTACTGGTAACGTCAATGTGGTGGAAACTGGGTGATGGTCAGAGAGGCACATGGATTCAATCCTGGTCGCAGACAGGAGAGGGAGGTCGGATTGTGTAAGGAAAATGTAATCAAGTCTGGAGTAACGGTTGTGAGGGGCCGAGAAAAAGGTGAAGTCCTTCTCGGTGGGGTTTAAAGTGCGCCATGTATCGTGTAGCATGAGAGATTGTAACGACAGTCTTATCTGTCGGATAGCTTTGTATGGCAGATGGGAAGTGCCCGTCGAAGTGTCAAGTAGTGGTTCCATTGGGACGTTAAAGTCTCCGCCCAACAGAATCATACCCGATTGAAATGTGGTGAGTTGGGCGATGGTTTCTCTGAAGAAGGTAACCTGACCCGAATTGGGGCTATATATGTTGGCAAGTGTAATTGGTTTATCCTGCCACGTACCTTTTAGGAAAATAAATCTTCCTTGGGGATCAATCAATGAGTCAACGATATGAACGGGGACATTTTTGGACAATAGGATTGACACTCCTTTTGTTTTAGAGTCTGGTGACGTTGCATGATAACACTTTGGAAAATGATGGTTAAAGAGTTTTGGTATGGCCTGAGACTTAAAGTGAGTCTCTTGCAAGAAAATCACATCCGCGCGCATCCCCTTTAAGCTGTTTAATATTTTAGATCTCTTTTCAGGAAGGTTCAGGCCTTTCACATTTAAGGAGATGAGTTTTAGGGTGCTGGGTGTAAGCACAGTCTTAGAGGAAGCCATGGGAGGCATTAGTCTAGGTTTGCAGAAGCGACAAGGAATTAAACGTTCTTATCTATTATCTTCAAGGGTATGTGACGTGGGTGAGGAGGAACTATGTGAGTAGGCCGAGGGACTAACAGGAGGGGGTAAGGGGGAGGAGGGGGAAACGTCTGGGGGGGTAGGAAGAGAGAAAAAGGAGAAAAATATGAGATGGAGAGGAGAGGCGCTGGGGAAATTTAGTCTTATCGGCGGAGTGTCTTTTCAGCACTGGAAAGGACACCCCTAGGGGAAGAGGAGTAAATATTGGGGTCGGAAACAACAGTTGGGTCGTACCGAATTGTAGCACCCAATAAGAGTCAGGAGAATCTCAGGCGAGATCCCTGTGTGTGGGAGTGATTGGCGTGCGAGGGAAGGAGGGTTTTTGTTAGGTGTTGAGATTACGGTCCCGTGAGGTCCCGAGTGCCACGGGTATGGCAGGCTATCAGTGTTTTTGAATACGGTATGATGAGGTTGGGGGAAGAGCTGGAGATTATGAAGGCGATTCGTCTGGGAGCAACTACGAGGTATGTGAGTAAGGAAGCAAGTGAGGGGAGTGTTGATGGAAGTAGAGCATATGCAGAATGTGTATCCCAACAATAGAGACACCTCATCATAACAAAATTATAGAGCTTTAACAAATCAAGGAGTTAAATCTCCTTTAAATGAACAGAAAACAACAACAGGCATGAATTCGTTACTTCAAACCGTATCGTAAACATAACTTTGAGTCAACAGTGCACGTGTAATATAGAAATTAATAGATGTCTCTAGAAGATCTCTTAAGCATATGAAGAACATTGCTAAACCTAGCATATAAGCTGATCGATGGTGCTCACCTGATCCCGCTGCTAGCAGTCAAGAAAAGCAATCTTCGCTAGGTTGCGTTTGTTGGGGGTGTGCCCTTTTGTGCGAGTGAATGCAGAATAATGACTAGATTTGGGGCAATAAAAAGGCCAATGAGCTTTATCCAGAATTGTACAGACCCACCATGTGAGGAGTCGCGGGAGCAGGCGATGCACCATCGATCGTAACAATGGTTCATCCGGGAAACTGTGAAAATAAGATAACGGTTAATAACAGGTTTCAGCTAGATAGCTATCTGGTGAGCAGTCCTGGATTATATCAAGCACACTCTAGACTGAGTCATTACTCGTGGGAGACAGTGTGATATGAGGAATGGAGTAGCCATCATTAGTGTGGGGGTAACCACTCAAAGCCTCTACTGGGTGTCTAAATTACTGTCTCCGAATATAGAGACAACTAAGCGTAAATCAAGGGCCACAGAGATATCGTGGCAATTCGTGTACAGCAGGTCGGGAGTGTACTATAGAAATATGGCCACTTCTTCATGGGAGGGCTTAAGCAGTGTGAAAATCATAAACAGTCCTTAACAAGACACATCTGAGATGGTAGTTTGTAATGTGTAGACTTCAAGGATCAAGCCCAGATAACACAGTGAGGTCGGTGAGTGGGTATGGTGCAGCAGGGCCAACAGGCCAACAGAGTCCTTGTCTGAATAGCGGACCGGCTAATATTTTGTTGTAAAAACCGGGATACAAGTGGAAGTCAACAAAGTACAGGAAGTCAGGAGAAAAGTGAGACATTAATCTTGAAAAGGGAGAACTCAGGAAACAATAATGGAAAAACAGCACTCATCTGGGCTATAGCGATAGATGAGGTAGGGAGAAAGGATCGATCTGATCCGCTTTATGCTCGCCTTTGCCGCCGGTGGACCGGAGAAGCCGTGGGGCTCATGTTTCTCGGTAACCCCGCAGGTCTCTGCGGGGAGGATGGATGAGGTTGTCGTCGGCGGCGACTCACACTGTAATTACCTGCTTCAGCTATTCCATCCATCGATTCTGCCCTATGCAGAGGAGATATGCGGAAGTCACTATACCAATCCGGAACTTCTACTGGTGGAATATGAAGAGAGTTGCAGAAATGCTCCAGATCTTCAGGGACTTTAAGATGGAAAGTGTGACCATTGGCGGTGGCCGCTAGACAGAATGGAAATTTCCACCTGTATGGAATCGCTCTGGCCCTTAAAACATCTAGCAGAGGTTTCAGTTCTCTTCTCCTTTGGAGCGTAATGGTGGAGAGATCCTGAAAAATTTTAATTTCAGCGCCCTGATGCAGAAGCCTCTCAGTATTTCTAGCTCTACGCATTATTTCCTCTTTGAGAATGAAGTCAGAAAGACAGCATATAACGTCTCTGGGGGGGTCAGTCTCTCTACCTCTAGGGCGTAATGCTCTATGGACTCTTTCCATCTGAATCGCAGTGTCTGGGGGGCGATCAAGCAGATCGTTGAATATGGCTGTAATTTCTCTTACCAGCTGCGGGGCATCTATGGCTTCGGGGAGACCTCTTACTCTAAGGTTCCGTCTCCTTCCTCGATTATCGAGGTCCTCGACGTGTCTGTTCATGTCACGGAGGTGGATGGCATGTGATTCCGTCAGCTGCTGTACATGACACAGGGCCGCATCATGGCGGGCCTGTGTATCTTCCACCTCCTCCATTCTAATGGCCATGCTGTGGAAGTCTTCTCTGAGTTCCGATATAGCCGCTGACATAGCTGATTTTATATCCGCAGCGACTGCTCGGAGGTCAGCTAGGCTCAGAGATTGCTGTGAGTCTGAGGCTGGCGGGGAATGCTGTGGGCTGCGGCTTCTAGAGCGAGGTGTCTCCCTGCTTCGTGAGGAGGCCTCGTGCATTGCGGCCTGTGCCTCCTGAGACGTACCTCGGGTGCGGGAGCGAAAAATGTCCGGGATATGTTGAATCGGCGGGTGATCCGCGTCCCGCTGGGATCCGGAGCGGATCGACGAAGCCGCCTGCGGTGTGCTTCCCATCTCGTAGCGCAAGGAAGCCGCCAAGCCTATGAAAGCTGGACCACGGGGACCTGGAGCTCTGAGTCAAGCGTCCATCTTCCCTCGGCGCCAAGCCACGCCCCCGGTTTGCTTTCAAATACTCTCAGTCTTTCGGGGAATACACGGGCCGAAGCCTGACAGCCTGATGTGAGGCGATATCCTGACAATACGTTCTCTAATACTTTAATACCACACTAACATTGCTCCTGTTAACTTACTAGAGTTTCTGGAACAAGGCGCTCTTCTTCCTCTTCTTTCCTTTTTCTCCACTCTCCATCCCACTCCTTGTCTATCCCTATACTTGGTTTCTTCGATAAGCAACTAGTTTTCCTTGATATGTCTTTTGGCTATTCATTGGGAATGAATGATTCCTTATGGAACCCGGGGTTGGATAATGATCTGCCCTCCTAGGTTCGGTAGGGCCCGCAATGGAGGGACTTGGTTGTATTAGATGATACCCCAATAGCCGACTAAGAAATGTTATTGACACAGTTTTGATCTTGTTATGCATTGTTTCGTTTGTACAGTGTCTATTGCATACCCATGTAATTTGTGTCTTCATTTGCCAATAAATCTTTTTTGAATGGAAAAAGGAGATGTTTATGAAAAAAAACAAACACAAAATTCACCCAAAAAACAATAAACAAAAAATAAAATTGTGTAGATGTGACGAATTAAAAAATTGTATTGCTGAAATGAGTAAAAAAGAGTCAGGAAATACGTTTGGGAGAAGTGTGTGTGACTATGAGCATCAAAAGAAGTTCCTTCTTGCAGCATTGTAAAGAACAAGAGAATGCGCTTCATGAAAGAATTTTTAACATTGCAGCGTGATGAATGTGCTATATCGATTACGAGCAGTAGTTTTACCTGAGCGAGTGCTTCTGTGTCCGAATTTGATTGTGAGCATGTGTGGCACCTTGTCCGTCAGAGTAGGCTACACATGATCGGAGTATGTCTGGTCGGAATTTTTTTTCGGCAAGTTGGAAAAGTTGGTCTGTCGGATATTCCGACAGAAACAGTCCGATGCAGACCACACACAGTCGGAATATCCGACAAAACGCTCCGATAGGAAACATTCTGACGGAATCTCCGACCGTGTGTACAAGGGCTTAGGCCTCATTCACACTTAAGCAGTCAACTTAGGGTGCCAGATTGGGGGGTAGTAAAATGCACCTTGTCCTGTGTAAGCAAAAATCCTTGAACCGGCCCTGAATTTCTATTCACCTTTGTAATGCTCTTCTCTTTCAATGTAAATGTTTCTGGTCTAAGGCATTGAATGAATTTTAATTTTAGCTGTTAACCACTTGCCGCCCGCCCTATAACAAAATGATGGTGGCAAAGTGGTTTCATAATCCTGATCGGACATCATATGACGTGATCAGGATTATGAGCCACTGTGCGCCCCCAGGGGCGCGCATTGCGGAGATCGTTGTTGCGGGGTGTCAGTCTGACACCCTGCAACTACGATCTTGGTAAAGAGTCTCCGACGGAGACTCTTTACCACGTGATCAGCCATGCCCAATCACGGCTGATCACAGTGTAAATAGGAAGAGCCGGTGATCGGCTTTTCCTCACTCGCGTCTGTCAGACGCGAGTAGAGGAGAGCCTATCGGCTGCTCCTCTGACGGGGGGGGCCTGTGCTGATCGATTATCAGCACAACCCACCCCCCCCCCCGAGGATGCCCACACTGGACCACCAGGGATGCCACCAGACCACCAGGGATGCCCAGGACAAGGTATGCCACCCTAGACCACCAGAGATTCCAGTCAGTGCCACAATGGATGCCAATCAGTGCCCATAATGGATGCCAATCAGTGCCCACAATGGGCATCACTAATTGGCATGCATTATTGTTTGGCACTGATTGGCATCCATTAGTACAGTATATTATAATACAATGCCGCCTATCAGTTCCCATCTGTGCCGCCTATCAGTGCCCACCCATGCCACCTATCAGTGCCCATCCATGCCCATCTGTGCCGCCTACCTATGCCCACCTGTGCTGCCTACCCATGCCCACCTGTGCCACCTATCCATGCCCATCAATGCCGCCGATCAATGCCAATCCGTGCCAGCTATCAGTGCCAATTTTTGCCACCTATCAGTGCCCATCCATGTCGCCCATCAGTGCCACCCATCAGTGCCGCCTATCAGTGCCCATCAATGCCGCCTATCAGTGCCACATATCAGTGTCCATCAGTGCCACCTCATCGGTGCCCATCAGTGCCGCCTTATCATTGCCCATCAGTGTAACCCCATCAGTGCCCACTAGTGAAGGAGAAAACTTACTTATTTACAAAGTTTTGAAACTGAAACAAAAAAAACATTTTTTTTTTCAAAATTTTCAGTATTTTTTTATTTGTTTAGCAAAAAATAAAAACCGCAGAGGTGATCAAATACCACCAAAAGAAAGCTCTATTTGTGGGGAAAAAATTTCCTTTGGGTACAGTGTAGCATGACCGCGCAATTGTCATTCAAAGTGCGACAGCGCTGAAAGCTCAAAATTGGTCTGGGCAGGAAGGTGTTTAAGTGCCCGGTATTGAAGTGGTTAATCCGCTTCCTTTGCAGCTATGAGAATTATGTAACCTAATGCAGAAAGCTGTGAAGGATGTATATTAGTAGTTATTTAGACAAGTCCATATAATTTTCTTAGTATTAGTCACATTTCTCAGCTAAAAAATATATTCTATGCTATATCGTTAATGGGTAACAACAGGAACAAATGCTGGCCATTCACCACTCAACAAAAAACAGAATCAATTCCCTCATCTACCTTGAGGCTGGGTTCACACTGCAGTGGTGATGAGATCGGATGTGATTCGCACTGCACTGCAGTGAAAATCACATCCGATCTCTGTGCGATGCGAGTTCAGCCATACAGATAGTATGGCTGAATTCGCATCGCATCCGGCCCAAACTCGCACAGGACCCTTTTTTTGGTCCGCAGCAGAATCGGATCGCATGGGTGTTCACACCATGCGATCCGATTCCTGTCCGAGTTTGCAGATCGCACTGCGATATGCGAACTGATCTGGGGGTGTCATTAACGTTTCACTGACACTCCCAGCAGTTCGCATAGGGCAGTGTGAACTGCCGCTGGGAGGCAGGCCATGCGGGAACCCGCATCGCTGCAGTGTGAACCCAGCCTGATTGTGTAGCTTCTCCCTGCTGTGTCATTGTATTCTGACAGAGGTGGAGTCAGTTAGACTTCTCCACGGTCAGAATACACTGATCAGTAGGGGTGCAACGGATCAAAAAACTCACGGATCGGATCGTTCCTCGGATCAGAGTCACGGATCGGATAATTTTTTAGATCAGCAAATAATAATTGAATTTGCAAAAACCTGTGAAAATTCCATCGCCATATAGACCCCACTGTAATATCCACATCATCTCCCCCACTGTATTATCCATGTCATCTCCCCCACTGTAATATTGGCTGAGCATGGCTGGGTATTACCGAGTATTGCAGGGTATGGCAGAGTATTGGCAGGGTATTGGCAGGCATGGCTGTGACTGCAATTGTCACAGAGCAGCGCTGTGGGCACTACAGATGCTGCCATCCGATCTCTCACCTCCACTGTGGATCGGATCACGGATCAGTGACGATCCATTGCACTTCTACTGATCAGTGCTGCAGCACTGATTGTAATAAAGTTTTGATCAGCAAGCGGGTTCATGAGCAGTCAGTCAGTAGATCAACTGCTCTCAGACAGGAACAACCATAGATGAATTGACTGAGATGGTTTTATCAGTAGATCACCTGCAGTAGATCGACTGCTCTAGAACAGGACTGACCATAGATGGATTGAATTTCAGCCAGTCCCTGCTGAACAGGTCAAATTTCAATCTATAAACAAGGCCAAGGATAAATCCAAGGAAAAAAAGTGGAGACACATACGTCCTGATGGATAGGTGAGAGCAGGTGGACTGAAGGGGAGCCACCCCTTCTAAAAAGGTACAGGGGCACACCGAACATTCCGCATATAGCACAATGGCTGCAAAGGTGTCAGTGTGTTGCCTGACCATAAAACACAACAGTGATACAAAAAGGGTAGGCCACTTGCCCCCATCCGAGGAAAAAAAAACAAGCTTAACTTACCTTGATTTTAAAACTTGTTTTTTTTTTCCCTTGGATTTATCCCTGGCCTTGTTTATAACTGTTGTTAGCCTTCCAATGCTTCTTAGGCCGCGTACACACGGACGGATTGTCTGGCCAACTAAGTTCGTCAGACAATCCGACAGACAGTCCGTCCTACTTTTGAATGAACGGACTTGACCACACACGATGAACAGACAGTCCGCTGAAAGCTTGCGCGATGACGTGTACAGCACGTACGACGGGACTAGAAATACGACGTCCAATACACTGCAATGCAACCTTCGGCCGTGTAAATCCTTTCTGAGCATGCGCCATACTTAGTCCGTCCAACTTGCCTACTCACGAGCGGACTGTCCGCTGAAACCAAGTTTGGACAGACTGTATTACGGAAATTCCGAAAGACTTAGTCCGCCAGACTGTCCGCTGAAAAAGTCCGCTGAAGCCCACACACGAGCGGATTGTCCGCTGAAACACGTTTCAGCGGACTAAGTTGGACAGACAGTCCGCCCGTGTGTACGCGGCCTTACTGTGATAGCCAGCTATAGATGGGGGCAAGTGGCGTACCCTTTTTGTATCACTGTTGTGTTGTATGGTCAGGCAACACACGGACACATTTGCAGCCATTGTGCTATATACTGGGTGTTCGGTGTGCCCCTGTACCTTTCAGAAGGGGTGGCTCCCCTTCAGTCCACCTGCTCTCACCTATCCATCAGAATGCATGTGCCTCCACTGTGGGGACACTTATAAGTTAGTGTTAGGTACCACAGATACCAGGGTGCCTTGACGAGCCTCTGTGGCTTATGCATGCATTTGCAAATGTGTGCAGACTAAACCCCTGCTTTTAACGCATACTGTTAGACATGTTTACTTGGTTGTCTGCGGGCTGGTCAGTAAGTTAACCACTTCCCGACCACCTCACGCAGATATACTGTGGCAGAAGGGCACGTACAGGCAGATTAACGTACCTGTACGTTGCCCTTTAAGAGGCGGCTTGCGGGCGAGCTCCGTGACCGCAAACTCGATGTCCACGGGGATACCCGTGATCGTCTCATGGTGAGGAAGAATGGGGTGATGCTAATGTAAACAAACATCTCCCTGTTCTGCCTAGTGACACTGTAATCAGGAGCGCTGATCAGTGACGTGTCACACACAGCCCCTTCCCCCACAGTTAGAATCACTCCTTAGGAAAAAATTAACCCCTACAGTACCATCTAGTGGTTAACACCTTCACTGCTAGTGACATTTTTACAGTAATCAATGCAATTTTTATTAACAATGATCGCTGTATTAATGCCAATGGTCCCAAAAATGTGTCAAAATTACGAAAAAATTACTGATCGCCGCCATTACTAGTGAAAAAAAAGATTAATAAAACTATCCCCTATTTTGTAGACACTATAACTTTTGCGCAAACCAATCAATAAACACTTATATAGAAGAATATGTATCAGCCTAAACTGAGGAAAAACATTTTTTTTTTTTTAATATTTTTTTGGGGATATTTATTATAGCAAAGAGTAAAAAATAATGCGTTTTTTTTTCAAAATTGTTGTAATTTTTATGTTTATAGTGCAAAAAAAAAAAAAAAAACGCAGAGGTGATCAAATACCACCAAAAGAAAGCTCTATTTATGGGAAAAAAAGGACTTCAATTTTGTTTGGGAGCCACGTCGCATGACCGTGCAATTGTCAGTTAAAGCGACCCAGTGCTGAATCGCAAAAAAAGTGCTCTGGTCAAGAAGGGGGTAAATTCTTCCGGGGCTGAAGTGGTCAAACTTTTTTTTCCCTTGGATTTATTCTTGGCCTTCTTTATAACTGTTGTTAGCCTTCCAATGCTTCTTACTGTGATAGCCAGCTATAGATGGGGTCGTAGTGGCGTAGTGGCGTACCCTTTTTGTATCAAGTTTCAATCTACCTGTGGCCAGGTAAAGTGAAAATTAAAGTACTGTACATTGTGTAGTTCCACAAGAAAGAACATTACATTATACAAGAACATTACCATTTACTGGCAGATTTAATACTTACATTTAGGGATGAGCCGAACACCACCTGGTTTGGTTCGTACCAGAACTTTCGAACGGACCGCAAATTCGTACGAACGTTAGAACCCCATTAAAGTCTATGGGACTCGAACATTCGAAATAAAAAGTGCTAATTTTAATGGCTAATATGCAAGATACTGTCTTAAAAAGGGTTTGAGGACCTGGCTCCTGCCCCAGGGGACATGGGTCAATGCCTAAAATGTTTTTAAAAATGGCCGTTTTGGTGGGAGCACTGATTTTAATGACGATTAAAGTGAAAAAAAAAGTGAAATATTCCTTTAAATATCGTGCCTGAGGGGTGTCTATAGTATGCCTGTGAAGTGCCATGTGTTTAGAACAGTCCCGTGTTTAGAACAGTCCCTGCACAAAAATGACATTTAACGGAAAAAAAGTAATTCAAACTGCTTGAGTTTTTAATGTAATATCTGGTTCCGGCAATATGGATGAAAATCATTGAGAAAAATGGCATGGGTAGCCCCCCCTGCCCATCACCAGCCCCTTTGGGTCTTGTACGGATATTAAGGGGAACCCCGTACCCATATTAAAAAAAGGAAAGACGTGAGGCCCCCAGGCCCTATATACTCAGAACAGAAGTATACAGGCGGTGTAAACAAGACAGGGACTGTGTAGATTTGTTGTGTTAAGTAGAATCTGTGTGTAATTTTGAACTGGCACATTTTTAAAGTGTAGCTGCAGTAAAAAAAATCTATTTTTAAGCTTTTTGGAAAACATAGGCAAGGGTTATCACCCCTGTATAAAATGGCGGAACAAAGTGTTGGTGTTGCCACAACATCGTAAGCCCTCAAAGTGACTCTTGGTGGGCGCTGGAGCGCCCTGCTGTGAACAATTATATCAAGAATTGTAATTACATGCCATTGTTGAACAGTGGTAGAAAAATTGGGCCTTTGGTGGTTGTGGTGCTGGTGCCACAACACTATAAGTCCTCACAGTTACTCTCGGTGGGCACAGGAATGGGCCCTGCTGTGAAATATTATATCAAGAATTGTAATTACATGCCCCTGTTGAACAGGGGCAGAAAAATTGGGCCTTAGGCACTGGTGCTGGTGCCACGACACTGCAGCCTCTCCCATATACTCTAGTTGTAGTGCAGGGATGAGCCCTGCTACAAAGCATTGCATAAAAAATTGTAATTAAACGCCCCTGTTAAACAGGGGCAGAAAAATTAGGCTGCTGGCACTGGTGCTGGTGCCACGAAACTGTAACCTCTCCCATATACTCTAGTTGTGGTGCAGGAATGAGCCCTGCTGCAAAGCATTGCATCAAAAATTGTAATTAAAGAGGAAGTAAACCCTGATGAGTTTACTTCCTCTTTCATTCCCTGCAAAGGCAAAGCATAATGGACTACTATGCAATGCATTGCATAGTAGCCCATTATGTGTCACTTACCTGACACAGGAGCCAGCGAAGTCGCCGCTGTCCCCTGTAGTCCGCCGCATCCATCTTGTTGGTGGGGTCTCGCAGCTCCGCCGCTGTCATTCGGCGAAGCCGCAATGACGTCACTCCCGCGCATGTGCACAGGAGCCGACACGCGCGGCAGCTCCGTTGCTGAGAATGCCGCGCTCAGTGCGCCTGCGCGCCGCTGTCTATGGCGCATGCGCCGTAGACAGCGGTGCCCGTTTTCGGGCAAATATCTCCTAAACCATATAGGTTTAGGAGATATTGCTTGGACCTACAGGTAAGCCTTAATCTAGGCTTACCTGTAGGTCAAAGTGGTTTGTAAGGGTTTACAACCACTTTAAATGCCCCTGTTAAACAGGGGCAGAAAAATTGGGCTGCTGGCACTGATGCTGGTGCCACGACACTGCAACCTCTCCCATATACTCTAGTTGTGGTGCAGGAATGAGCCCTGCTGCAAAGCATTGCATAAAAAATGGTAATTAAACGCCCCTGTTAAACAGTGGCAGAAAAATTGGGCTGGTGGCATCACCCAGAACCAAAAATGTTTTTCCAACATATCAGCGGAGGAGGAAGAGGATAGACAATCAACATAACAGGACAGTCACTCAGCATCAGCATAGGCAGTCTTGAAGGGATGTGATATTTAAAAAAAAAATTATTCGGTTACATCAGCTTCAGGTGCTTGGTAGCTGTGGGTGATCCAAGACTGATTCATCTTGATGAAGGTCAGTCAATCAATTAAGTCGGTGGACAGGCGCACCCTTTGATTGGTAACAAAGCCACCAGCAGCACTGAAGGTGTGTTCCGAAAGAACGCTGGATGCAGGACAGGCCAGGAGCTCAATTGCATACTGTGCAAGCTCTGGCCAGTGATCCATCCTCAAGACCCAGTAAGCCAGAGTTTTTTGATGGGAAAGGTGTCCAAGTCTGACCTTGCCCCTAGGTATTCCTTCTCCATGTAAATCAGACGCTGGATATGGTTGCTGGAACCGATCATACCTTGGGGCTGCGGACTAAAAAATTGTCTGGACGCATCGGTCAGATGGCCACCTTCTCCACCGCTCCTTATGACCGATGCCTCAGCAACACATTGTCCAGGACCAGGAGTTTGTAAACTCCCAGTCTCTGGGAACGCATTGCACAGACCTTTCTGCAAGGCCTCCCGGAGATATCTCATCCTCTGCTCCCTCTGCGACGGCAAGATAAGGTCGGCAACCTTACCCTTGTACCGTGGATCAAGGAGAGTGGCCAGTCAGTAATGGCCCCTCTCCTTGATCCGAAGAATACGAGGATCCTTCTGCAGGCTTTGCAGGATCAGGGAGGCCATGCAGCGTAGGTTAGCTGAGGCATTCAGTCCAGAGTCCTCTGGGTCACTAAGGACAACATGATCCACAGCTACCTCCTCCCAGCCACGTACAAGTCCACGGGTTTCTTGGGACTGTAAATCATCCCTACAAGACTGCTGCTGATGCTGAGTGCCAGCCTCCACCTCCATGCTGACACAATCATCCTCCTCCTTCTCCTCCTCCTTATCCTCTTCCTGTGTGATGGGTGGCACAGCAGGAACACTGTCTGGATAAAGGGGGCCTTGAGAGGCAAGGAAGTCCTCCTCTTCCTGCCTCTGTTCTGCCTCAAGTGCCCTGTTCATTATTCCACTCAGTGTATGCTCCAAGAGGTGGACAAGAGGTACAGTGTCACTGATGCATGCACTGTCACTGCTCACCATCCTTGTGGCCTCCTCAAACGGTGACAGGACAGTGCATGCATCCCTGATCATGCCCCACTGACATGGTGAGAAAAAACCGAGCTCCCCTGACCCTGTCCTGGTGCCATAGTCGCACAGGTAATCATTGATGGCCCTCTGCTGCATGTGCAGCCGCTGCAGCATGGCCAACGCTGAGTTCCACCTGGTGGGCATATCACATATAAGGAGGTTCTTGGGCAGGTTCAACTCCTTTTGGAGCACAGCCAGCCGAGCAAAGGCATTAAATGATCGGCGGAAATGCACACAGACTTTCCTGGACTGCTTCAGGACATCCTGTAAGCCCGGATACCTGCCCAAGAACTGCTGCACCACCAAGTTAAGGACGTGAGCCACACAGGGCACATGGGTCAGTTGTCCCTGTCGGAGGACGGAGAGGAGGTTGGTGCCATTGTCGCAAACCACCATTCCTGGCTTAACCTGGTGTGGCGTCAACCACCTCTCGGCCTGCCCCTGCAGAGTTGACAAAATATCTGCCCCAGTGTGGCTCCTGTCCCCCAAACAAACCAGCGCAAGCACGGCATGGCATCGTTTTGCCTGCGTACTTGCGTAGGCCCTGGAACGCCTACGGAGCACCGCTGGTTCTGAGGACAGAGCACTGGAAGAGGCCATGGAGGAAGAAGAAAAGGAGGGGGTGGGGGAGAGAGGAGTGGTGGAACAACCTCCAACACTACTGCACCTTGTCCTGCATCCTTCCCAGCTGCCAGAAGAGTGACTCAATGGGCCGTGAAAGACAGGTAACGTCCCTGTCCATGCCTGCTGGACCATGAGTCAGCGGTAATATGCACCTTACCGCTGACCGCCCTGTCCAGCGAGGCAAGGACATTGCCTTCCACATGCAGGTAGAGAGCTGGAATCGCCTTCCGTGAGAAAAAGTGGTGTTTGGGGACCTGCCACTGAGGAACCGCACATTGTACAAACTCACGGAATGGGGCCGAGTCTACCAACTGAAAAGGCAGCAGTTGAAGTGCTAGCAATTTAGCCAAGCTAGCTGTCACGTACCTGGTGGTTGAGCCCATGGATGCTGGGAGCGGCTACTCATATTCCTCCGGCTCAGGAACTCCTGGTAGAGGATACAGAGGTTCTAGAGCACGGAAGGGGCACAAGTGCCAAGCAGGACACAGGTGTAAAGCTCCGGGTGCAGGAGAGGAGCAGATGCAGCAGGAACAGCGACCAGCAAGCGATGAGATCAGCAGAAGACGCACACGCTGGAGCAGCGGGGAAGGTGTTCTGTAGTACGGCTCCTCACGACAGACCCGTAGGCAGGTAAGGCAGGATACCGGAAGACTGGCAACGTGGAGGGACAGCAGACTGGATAATCGTGGTGAACAAGCCGGGTCAGGAACAGGCAGGCAGGTAGGTACCGAATCAGCAGGCAGAAGAATCGTCAGACAAGCCGGGGTCAGAGGCAGGCAGCAAACAAGGGGTCGTCAGGATAAGCCGGGTCACAGGAACGAGCAGGTAGTAAGCAGGAGCAGAGGGGTCACGACAGGAAACGCTGTAGACCGGACAGCAAGGAGGCAAGGCAACAGGTCCCCTTAAGTAACCCCTTTGGCGCCAAGGGCCGTCACGGCGCGCTCCCGCGCGCTCCCGCGCGCTCCCGCGATCACGCGCACGCCCGCGCGTGCACGCGCGCGCTCCCGCGGATCCGCGGACCCGCGAGCGCCCAGCAACACCAGCGCGCACCCGCGTGCGCCCAATAGCATTAACGCGCACCCGCGTGCGCCCATCAGGACATCTGCGCACCCGCGTGCGCCCACCAGGACATCTGCGCACCCGCGTGCGCCCACCTATGTTGGCGCGCACCCGCGTGCGCCCACCTGCGTTGGCGCGCACCCGCGTGCGCCCACCTGCGTTGGCGCGCACCCGCGTGCGCCCACCTGCGTTAACGCGCACCCGCGTGCGCCGACAGACATTCATAACAGGGGCTGCGCAGCCCGAACCTTCAGTAGCGGACAGGTGGCTGGGCTGACCTTCTTGACATTGCCCCACCCCAAGGGGCAGCCCCCGGATGCCCAACTGGGCCAGCTTAGCTGGGTGCGCTCTCTTGAAGGCCCGGATGAGCTTTTCAGCATGAATATTACTTTCCGGCTCCCAAGAATTATCTTCAGGACCGTATCCTTTCCATTTCACGAGGTACTGGACCTGTCCCCGTCTCTTTCTGCAGTCCAGAATCGACTCTACTTCGAATTCGACTTCTCCGTCGATCAGGACAGGTTCAGGTGGACCAACGTCTCTGCCAACGAAGGGATCTGGGACAGCGGGTTTAAGAAGAGCCACATGGAAAACCGGATGGACCCGGAAAGACTCTGGTAGTTGCAACTCGTATGCTACACTGTTGATCTTCCTTTTAACCGGAAAAGGACCAATGAACTTTGGACCCAGTTTCCTGGAGGGACATGCCAGCTTTAGGTTCAGGGTTGACAGCCAAACTTGATCCCCAGGCTCCAGGCTAAGTTCCCCTCTCCTCTTTTTATCAAAGATCCGTTTGTAATATTCCTGAGTTCTGGACATTGTTTCCCGAAGAAGCTTGTTGTTGTTGCTGAAGAAGGTCAAAGTTTCCTGAACGGCAGGTACCGAACATTCCGGGAGATTATTTGTTAGAAACAGGGGGTGAAATCCGTAATTTGCAAAGAAAGGGGTTTGCTTGGTGGTGGAGTGGACAGAATTATTGTAGGCAAACTCAGCGAGAGGTAAGAGGGAGACCCAATCATCTTGAGAAAAAGATGAGAAGCAACGTAAGTATTGTTCCAAAGTTTGATTTGTTCTTTCCGTCTGGCCATTAGTCTGCGGATGATAAGCAGAGGAAAAGGAAAGGTTGATCTCCAGGGAACCACATAACGCCCTCCAGAATCTTGAAGTAAACTGTACCCCCCGATCAGAGACAATGTCCACAGGGATCCCATGAAGCCTCACAATTTCTCTAACAAATATCTTAGCAGTCTCGGCAGCGGAGGGGGTACCTTTCATGGGAAGGAAGTGCGCCATCTTTGAGAGCCTGTCCACAACTACGAAGATGGTAGAATGGTCTTCAGAAAGAGGCAGTTCAACAATGAAATCCATGGAGATCATCCTCCATGGTCTTTCAGGGACAGGCAGAGGTTTCAGCTGACCCCAGACCTTGGATCTGCTGCCCTTGTTTCTCGAGCAGACCGTGCAGGATTCCACATAATTCTTGCAGTCCTTTGCCAGTTGTGGCCACCAAAAGGTCCGCTGCAGGAGTTCAAGTGATTTGATTACCCCGAAATGACCGGCCAACTTATGGTCATGGCAGGCGCTGAGAACAGCTACCCGTACCCCCTGGGGTACAAAGATCTTGTCCAGATGCCACAAAAGATTGTCTCTTGCCTGCAGAGTGACACCAGAAGGAGGAGAGGCATGGAGAGAGGCCCGTTTAATCTGGTCCAACAGGTCTTCCTGAAGTAAAAGGAAATTCCCGGAAGATAGGATAGTATCCGGGGGAGAAGAGGCTTCAGGTCCGCAAAACATCCTCGAGAGGGCATCTGGCTTGGTATTTTTCGACCCAGGTCTGTAGGTTATATGAAAAGAAAATCGAGTAAAAAAGAGTGCCCACCTGGCCTGACGTGGTTTTAGCCTCTTAGCGACCTTCAGGTACTCGAGATTCTTGTGATCTGTAAAAATGAGGATGGGGTGTGCTGCTCCTTCCAGAAGGTACCTCCATTCCTCGAGTGCCGATTTGATAGCCAACAGCTCCCGATCTCCCACATCATAATTCCTTTCAGCTTCCGAAAGCTTGCGGGAGAAAAATGCCACCGGATGCAGGAGGGCCTTGGAACCTTGCCTCTGTGAAAGAACAGCCCCAACCGCAATTTCAGAAGCGTCGACCTCTAAGATGTAGGGTAGAGCTGGATCAGGGTGCTTCAGGATTGATGCCGAGGTGAACAGCTTCTTGAGGGCCACAAAAGCCTCCTGGGCTTCGGGTGTCCAGTGGAACCGATAGCCCTGCTTCGTGAGCTTCGTGATGGGGGAGATGATGGTAGAGAACCCCCTGATGAATTTCCGGTAAAAGTTGGCGAAGCCCACGAAACGTTGAACGCCCTTCTTATCAGAGGGAGCAGGCCAATCCAGAATGGCGGAAACCTTTTGTGGGTCCATTTGAATGCCTTCCACAGAGATAATCAAGCCCAGAAACTGAATACTCTGCTGTTCAAACACACATTTTTCTGGTTTTGCGTACAGGCTATGACAACGTAATCTGATTAACACCTTCTTGACGTGCTCACGGTGCTCGGACAGAGAAGAGGAAAAGATCAAGATGTCATCAAGGTAAATTATAACAAACAAGTCAAGATAGTCCCTGAAGATGTCATTCACGAAGTGCTGGAATGTAGCAGGTGCATTGCATAGTCCAAAGGGCATGACCAGGTACTCAAAATGCCCTAACCGGGTGCGAAAGGCAGTCTTCCACTCATCGCCGCTTCGGATACGAATCAAGTTATAGGCCCCGCGGAGATCCAGCTTAGTGAATACCGCCGCCGTCCCTAGTCTCTGGAATAGTTCAGGTACCAGAGGTAGAGGGTACCGATTCTTGATAGTTATTTTATTCAGTTCCCGATAATCAACACAGGGGCGCAGAGAGTGATCTTTCTTCTCTACAAAGAAGATTCCGGCTCCCGCGGGGGAGGTAGAAGGTCGGATGAATCCCCTTTCCAAGTTCTCGTCAATATACGTCTTCAAGGTGCCCAACTCCAGCTCAGTTAGAGGAAAGATCCTTCCGAAAGGGATTTCGGCCCCCGGAAGGAGCTCAATCGGACAATCGTAAGGTCTATGTGGCGGGAGAGTTTCGGCACCTTTCTTGTTGAAAACTTCCAAAAACTCGTGGTAGGCCTCAGGAACAGATTGGAGAATCTCCTTGTCAGCTTCCAGGCACAACAAAGAAGGAGGAATATCGGTAGGCTTAATCAAGCAATGCTGGTTGCAATAGGGAGAGGAGAAGTTAATCTTCCCGGTGCACCAGTCCACTTGAGGGTTATGGGCCTTCAGCCAGGGCATGCCAAGGATGATTGGGAATAAGGGAGAATCAATAATGTCCAGGCATAAAAGTTCTTGATGGTTCTCCAAGATGGTAGTCAACAGGGGTCTTGTTTCCTGTGTAACTGGCCCGGACTTAAGAACAGATCCGTCGGCCAAGTGTACTGAAAGTCCTTTCGCCCGTGGACGCAGGGGAACGTGGTTCTTGATGGCAAAGGTCAAGTCCATGAAGCCACTGCAAGCTCCAGAATCAATAATTGCGGTGGCCCGAATACTCCTTCCTGGAAGCTGTAAGAGAGCGGAAACAGCCAGATGAGAAGCATAATCGGGTAAGGTGGGTACAGGTACAGGGGTAGTGGCTTGGCACTTACGGAGCTTGGCTGGGCAGGTCCTTACATAGTGTCCTGGTTCCCCGCAGTACAGGCATAGATTATTAGTCCTCCTACGCAGACGTTCTTCCGGCGTGAGAGAGGGCCGTAGGAGACCAAGTTGCATAGGTTCGGAAGAATCGGAGGAAGAAGACACCGGAGCAAAGGAAGCTGGCTGAGGGTAACTGGGGACTCGTGGAAGCATCCAAACAGGACGGGAAGGACCGGCAGAGCGTTCTGATCTCCGTTCTCTTAACCTCCTGTCAATCTGTATGGAGAGGTTAATGAGAGCTTCTAAAGTCTCTGGGATGCCCACACGGGCCAGCTCGTCCTTTAAGTTTTCAGAGAGACCTGCACGAAATTGTAAGCGCAGGGCGGCGTCATTCCAGTTGGTGTCGGCACTCCACCGCCTGAACTCAGTTACATAGTCCTCTACAGGTCTTCGGCCATGCTGTAAGGAGTGCAAGGCCGCTTCTGCGGTAGCTGTCAACTGAGGATCCTCATAAAGTTGGGACATTGCCAGGAAGAAGGATTCCAAGTTATCAAGAGAGGCATGCTTCTGCTCGAGAAGACGGTGGGCCCAAGACTGAGGTTCCCCTAGTAACAAGGAAATGACGAACCCCACCTTGGTGGCTTCAAGAGAGAAAGTCCGGGGTTGCAAGGCAAAGAATAAACCGCAGGCATTACGGAATGCCCTGAATTTGCTTCGATCCCCTGAGAACCTCTCAGGCGTGGGGACCCTTGGTTCGGTGGCATCATTACCACGGACGGAGGGGGAGCTGAACCTGATGAAGGTGGTGAAGATGCCGACTGTCACGTACCTGGTAGGCGAGCCCGGAATGCAGGAAGCGGCCCCTCGTAGCCCCTGGCTAAAGAACCCCTGGAGATGGTAACAGAAGCTCAACAGTTCAGGGGGCACAAGTGCCTGGCAGGTAGATGCTGGTCCGGATGGGCAGCAGGACACCAACAGCAAGCAGATGAAGCTGAAGACAAGAGACTGGTGTAGGCAGGCACAAGTGGTAGACTGGCTGGCAGACGGACGTCAGCAGATACAGCAGTCACAGGATATCCAACCAGGTAGGTAGGAACAGCGGAGTCGGGTACAGGCCGGGTCAGCAGGTAGCGGTCAACGTGGTACCAGAGGGATGAGGCAGAGGCGTAGTCAGGCAAGCAGGAGGTCGTGGGCAGGCAGCAACGGATCAGGGTCAAGGTCAAGCCGGGTAACAGGAACTCAGGTAGCAGATACAGGTATAGGGTAGTAGGATCTCCGAACGCGCTGTAGACTGGTCAGCACGAGTGGAAGGGAGCAAGTGCCTTAAGAAGACCGTAGGGCGCCAAACGGTCGCACGACGAGTCAGCGTGCGCGAGTGGACGTGCGCCCGTTCATGCCCCCACGTGCACGCGTGCGTTCGTTCAGGGCGCGAGTGCGTCCGATCGCTCTAGCGCGCGTTAACGGAGCGCGACGGGTCCTTGACAACGAACTTCTCTGGGTAAGTCTCTCGTGCGCAAACGAGGCGCCAGGACGATCGTGACACCGACAAAGCCTGAACTTGACCCTCCAGACGGTTGTACCCTTCTTGTAGGTTCTTCACAGCCTGAGTGAGACCGGCAAGGTGGCGGCAAAGTTCATCCATCCCGACGAGGGCTCGGACATGGCTGTCCGGTACTGTCACGTACCTGGTGGTTGAGCCCACGGATGCTGGGAGCGGCTACTCGTATTCCTCTGGCTCAGGAACTCCTGGTAGAGGATACAGAGGTTCTAGAGCACGGAAGGGGCACAAGTGCCAAGCAGGACACAGGTGTAAAGCTCCGGGTGCAGGAGAGGAGCAGATGCAGCAGGAACAGCGACCAGCAAGCGATGAGATCAGCAGAAGACGCACACGCTGGAGCAGCGGGGAAGGTGTTCTGTAGTACGGCTCCTCACGACAGACCCGTAGGCAGGTAAGGCAGGATACCGGAAGACTGGCAACGTGGAGGGACAGCAGACTGGATAATCGTGGTGAACAAGCCGGGTCAGGAACAGGCAGGCAGGTAGGTACCGAATCAGCAGGCAGAAGAATCGTCAGACAAGCCGGGGTCAGAGGCAGGCAGCAAACAAGGGGTCGTCAGGATAAGCCGGGTCACAGGAACGAGCAGGTAGTAAGCAGGAGCAGAGGGGTCACGACAGGAAACGCTGTAGACCGGACAGCAAGGAGGCAAGGCAACAGGTCCCCTTAAGTAACCCCTTTGGCGCCAAGGGCCGTCACGGCGCGCTCCCGCGCGCTCCCGCGATCACGTGCACGCGCGCGCCCGCGCGCGCTCCCGCGGACCCGCGAGCGCCCAGCAACACCAGCGCGCACCCGCATGCGCCCAATAGCATTAACGCGCACCCGCGTGCGCCCATCAGGACATCTGCGCACCCGCGTGCGCCCACCAGGACATCTGCGCACTCGCGTGCGCCCACCTATGTTGGCGCGCACCCGCGTGCGCCCACCTGCGTTGGCGCGCACCCGCGTGCGCCCACCTGCGTTAACGCGCACCCGCGTGCGCCGACAGACATTCATAACAGGGGCTGCGCAGCCCGAACCTTCAGTAGCGGACAGGTGGCTGGGCTGACCTTCTTGACACTAGCATTCAACCGCTGGGCATGTGGATGGCTGGGAGTGAACTTCTTTCGACGGTCCAGCAGCTGGGGCAGGGACATTTGCCTGCTATAATCAGAGTGCCCGGAAGCACTTGACTGTGACACACCTAATTCTACACCTTCATTCCTCTCAGAGCAGGTTTCAGAGAGGACTGAAGGTCTAGTTGGGTTGGAGATCCCAGCTGATGAGGAGCAAGGAGAGGTCTGCTTTGTTCTTTGGTGTGGGTCTTTGAGGTACACTTGCCAACGAGCTGCATGGCAGGTCAACATATGTCTGGTCAAGCATGTGGTGCCCAAGCGGCTGATGTTTTGGCCACGCGAGATACGCTTGAGACATATGTTGCAAATAGCAGTGGTGCGATCTGATGCACTGGTCTCAAAAAAGGCCCACACCAAAGAACTTTTAGAATAACGTGCAGAGGCAGCGCCCTGCACAGGTGGAGCTCTGCAGTGTGATGCAGTCTGTGTGCTGCCCCTAAGCTGGCCCCCGGAGGGCATCCTGCCTCGTTGGACATGTGCCTCATCATCCCCTCCCTCTTCATCGCTGGAGCAGACCTGGCAGTATGCTGCAGCTTGTGGAACATGACTGCCAGATTGCTGTCCTTCTTGAGCATCCCCTCTCTCTGCGCTCACGCTACTGCCTTCCTCTAGCTGAGTATCATCATCAGAGCCTACAAAACACTGGGCATCCTCCTGGAGCATGTACCCAACACTGTGCTCAAAGAGTTCAGGAGACTCCTCAGGAGGACGTGGTGGGTCTAGGGAAGGAGTCTCTGATGACATTGAGAGGAGGGAAGACAATGCGTTGGCAGCTGCTTTGCTAGTACCCTGAGCCTGGATGAGAGAGGATGAGGAGGATGAAGAGGGCTTGGTCATCCACTCTACCAAGTCTTCGGCATGTTGCGGCTCAACATGTCCAGCTGCCGAAAAGAAGGACAAGCGTGTCCCATGGCCACATGCTGATGATGACGAAGCACCGCGTCCACGACCAGCACTGTTGTCTCTAGACATAGAGCCTGCTTGCCCTCTTTTATCGGCTCGCACCTGTCTGCCTCTCCTTGTTGGCCTTCCAGACATGGTAGTGGCCTGAAGGGAGATGGGAAAACCAGCAATTGGGTAGTGTATATTGTGCTGGTGGCACACAACACCCACTAACTCCTGCAGATGGCAGATGGCTCAATTAGAGAAGAGCTATATAGGTGGATATAACGGTGTATACTGCGGTCAGGGCACGCAGACAACACGCACAATCTCCTACAACTGACTGTAAGCTATATTACAAAAGAGCAATATAGCTAGCTATGTATGTGGATATTTTTTATTGATAATGACCGCTACCAATATAACATATTACAAACAAACTTTACAAATCACTTTACAAACAAACCAAACAATACTACAACTTAATTATTTAGCAACACTTTGCCTACACAGGGGGGACATAACCAAATCACGTACTTGGTCATCTGACATCCTGTCAAGAACCTTGTCCCACTCATAACGTTCTTTCTTTTTCTTTTTCTTCCTAACAAGAACTTTACCACCACTATTAGGATCAGGACCACCATCATCCCCCGGGACTTCTTGCGCCACTTCCCCTTGAGCCGTTTCAACAGACCTACTCACTACTTTACTGTACCCATGTTCGTCTCCAGACACCGAGGAGGCCGAAGACTCAACTCCCTTACCCGAAAGGCGACATGGAGAGGAAGGAACCGGACTGGGGGATCTGAGAGGACTCCTACTCCGCGAGGAGCTTACCCGTGCCGGTTTCCTCCTTGCTGACCTCCTCCTCACCACTCTCCCTCTTTTCTCCTCCGCCGGGCTTAGCCCACGACGAGACGCTCTGCTACATGGAGCACCCCCAGCACGAGGAGAAGTAGCAGGAAGACTCTTCCCTAAGGGACCTTCATTAGTGGGACCGACTACACCTTCCATTGGGGCTTCGTTAACAGACGGGCCTTGACCCCTGGGTACTTTGCTAGCATCGGGGGTCACCTCAGCATCAGTTCCCCTAGGGGGTGCTTCCTTGGTTTTCCCCACCACATTTTGATTACCCTGAGCATTTCCCCCTGTGGGCCCAGGGGGAGGTCCCTCCCCCCTGGGTTGACCACCAGGTGGAACATCACCTCTGTAGGCCTTAGGGCACCTGCTAAATGGGTGACCCATTTGGCCACACAGATTACAACAGATAAGGCCACATGCATCGCTTGAGTGGCCAAATTTGTTGCACTTTATGCACCTAACAACTGTGCAATCTGCGCTTAGGTGGGTTGGACACCCACACTTAAAACATCTCCGGGGTTGTCCTGGATAGAACACCAGGATTCGGTCCCTCCCGATAAATGCACTACCGGGAACATGCGCCACCGTATTACCGGCTCTCCGTAACCGAATCCTGGTGTTCCAAGCCCCGGTCCAAACTCCCCGCTCATCCAGGCACTTATTTAGGGGACACTGCAATTGGCCGTGCCTACTCAGCCAAGTTGAGATGTCCTCCGGGGGCAGGCTTTCATTCCTCACCAGAATAGTGAGGGTTTTCACATCTTCTTGCCGACTCAAGGGGATGATCCTGAAACCCTTCCAGGGATCAGTCCCCTTGATCAACCCAAAAGAGGTGATAAAAATCTCCATCACCACTAGGTTTGTGAAACTCAAATCAAAATCATGAGACCCTGCAGGGTGGATGACCGCAAAAATTTCACAAACTTTAATTCCCAGTGATAAAATCATGTCAACCACCTGGCCCCTACTAGGGCACTGACCTTCCCCCTCCCACCTTAACTGTACTACATTACGGCGCTTGCGCTCCGGGCCACCCACACCCCGAGACCACGAATTGGCCCCAGAAGGTTGACCAGCCGGGGGAGCACGGAAATTACCAGCCCCAAACTGGTCATACAGGTGGCCCAGAGACACATTCGCCCCTGCGACATTTGCGTAAGAACGCCTTTCTCCCAAGGCATTCAGGAGCCTGGCCTCCGGTGAACCCCTCAAAACAGATCCTGGGGCAGAAACCCCTTCTTTAGGATCCGGATGAGCCACCCCAGCTTCCAAGCCCCGAATACCTTCCTCCAACTCCATACCTCCTTGCTGGACCTCCGGGAGACCCTCCACCAGACCACTTAGCGATTGGTCACGGAGAAGGGCATCCAGGCCATCCGACTCCTCTGCAGTCTCATGAGCCCCACATGAGTCCACTTGTACATTTTGTGACCCTTCCAAGCCTTTAATAAACACCAATGCTGGATCGTCAGCCTCATCTACATCCCCCATGGGACAATCACCCCATGCTGACACTTGTCTAGGGGGTAGATTGTCCGAGATTTCCATACACTCATTTTCCTCCCGTTCGGATACTACAAAAGCTGCCGACCGAACGTTCTTCACGCGGCCAACTTCCGCTTCTGGCCCTGGTGTCACTTCCGGCACGACCGCAGCTTTCCTCCTTACAGAAACCCCGCCAAATTCTCCCGCCAAACGATTGTTAGTGTCAGCATGGGAAGACGGCGTCCCTCCATGCTGTCCCGCCATTGCTTCACTACTGGACACCGCTGTGTTTACTACAGAGGTAGCCAGGCTGACCTGAGTCTTTTGTCCACCTTTACCCTGGAGCTCCTTCCCCTTACCCTGTGACCGGGTTGCAGCAGTGGCAGCCGACAACTCAGCTGACGGCATGCCCTGCCCGCAAACACCGGCTGGGTTCACTGGGGATTTACAAGGTAAGTCCATGGCTTTTTTAGTCTCCATCAGTCTTTCCAGCTGTACCACTAAACTCTGCTTTCCTCTCTGACCTTGGCTTGGCACTGCACCACTGGCGTCCACAGCTACCACCGGGTCTGCAGCCCTGGCAACAGGCTGAGAACCACTAGGCTTGCCGGGACCCACTGTAGCGCTACCTAAGCCCTTAGTCACTGGGATAGAGTCTCTCATGTCACCTTCTGTCTTTGCCTTGGTCCTTATCTTTTCCGGGGACACAACCTTCTGCTTTTCTCCTCCATCTGTCTGTGCACTCTCACTTGTGGGTTCCTCCGCCTCTCTCATGGGCTCCGCCGCCTGTGATAGACGCTGGTTGCGGCGTCTTACCGCTTGAGAGCCCTCATCGCACGCCACTCTCATAACTTTTTCTATTCTCAACAGAAAGTCCTTTTCGCTTGAGGCACTTTCAATTAGATTTGATAAAAGCTCACCAAGCATGTTACACTGCTCTTTCAGTCCATCTATGACAGGCTTGAATTCTGTTCTCTTCTTGATACCTGATCTGTCGCGTCTATTCCTCAGCTCGGCCAAAACTTTAATTTTTTCGCAGTAACAGCGAGAAGCCTTTACCATTAAGCTCTGGGCTTTTCTTTTCCTCTCCGCAGATTTCTCCACGTCTTCTCCTGGCTGTCTCAGGGACCAGTCAACCAAGTCAAGCTGGTTTTCTAAGTACAGCCTCTCCTCCTCAACGAACTCCAGGAGCTTCAGGGCTCCACGCTTTTCCTCAGGCCGAGAAACAGGCTCCTGGCCTGGGCTGACCGACGCCATCAGCTCCCTGTCCTCCTCCACCTCTCTGGAAGTCCTCAGAGATCAGAGCACGCAGCCAGCACGCACAATCTCCTACAACTGACTGCAAGCTCTATTAAAAAAGAGCATGACGTGTAGGGCCTAAGCCCGTTCATAGACCACCTTAAAACCTTACCCAACCTAGCCCATAGATAACATGTGACTCGACAAGGGTGTGGAGTAAATGGCCAGCCGGCCTTTTATTAATATAATATATAAAATTTAATAAATAACTTTTTTAAACTTTTTTACCGTTACGTCAAAACCTTTTTAAATGGGTCACAAACAAAGTGTAACCACCAAACCACTGGTCACTGTGAACAACTCTCTGAACTTTGAACTCCTTCCTCCAGTCGGAAACCCCGGACTCGGAGGTGGTACCCAACGTGTCACAGTAACCTACCCCTTTTTAACCCTTCCGCGTTAACCCCTCGTAGTACAATAACCACCCCCATCCCATGGATGGGTACTACATGTTCCATACATGTACCTCTCCTTCACCTCCTCCAACGACCCAAAAGACTGCCACCGCCCGCAAGGGGTAACCCCTTTCCCTTGCGAGCACCTCCACACCTTGAGACCTCTCTGGATTCCGTCCTGTAAACCCACTGACCACAGGTCAGTGCCCACATCTGTAAGATGGACCCTGTCACTCCTTAAATACCTCCACGTGTCCACCTCCAACTCCCGGTGGTGAATAAAAAGGCCACCATTCCTGACAAAAAATCTGCCAACCTCTTTGTTTCCTTTTATTCTGGCCCTGTCCACCTTTTTATCCGACCACACCCACCCTCAAGATGTCCTCCCCACCATATCCGATCACACCATGACCATGCTAGGATAAGCCTCTTTCAGCCTCAAGAAATTGCATTTGATGTCTCGAATCAGGTCCCGCATAGACCTAGCTCCCATATCAATACCCCCCACATGCAATAGCAATACATCCGGGGGTCTAATCAGGCAAACCTGTGCACCTCTCCCAAAACCCTGCTCCATCTCATGCCTGGAACCC